>NC_056731.1:1625658579-1625871079 GCF_019279795.1 Protopterus annectens
TCACTGTAAAAATGAATACTGTATATGACACAAAGCTATTCAAAGGAGAAACATTTTTAATTCCACTGCTTGCTAATTGCAGTATGGAATAAATTATACTATTAACTGAAGCCTTATACATGCCACATAAAGCCCAGTCAGAATAAAAAAAAAATTTGAAAATGGTACACAAAATTGTACACCAGAAAACAAAACCTTCTGAACTATTTTTTTATTAATTTAAGTGCTTACCCTAGGCACTGATAAAACCATAAGATTGTAAATAATGGACAGAGAATTTTACAAAGCAACTGTCATATGCTAGAAAAACACACAATTAAAATAAATGATGAAAATTAAAGACAGTGTCTCTATTTGGTATTAAGTAGACTGTCATATAAAGATGGAATTTAAGATACATGTAAAAGGTTGTCCAGGAACTGCATGCCATATCAGAGAAGGAAGCTGGTTCCAGAGAACTGAAGTTAGGTAGTTGAAAGCTTGCTTGCCAGAAGTATTGAGATGGGTCCTTTAACCAACTAGCATGTCCCCACAGACAATCTTAGAGGGCACACTAGGTGACAGGGGAGCAGAGTCCATTACTTGTAGACAGGACACAGATTGCGCATAGCAGAGAAAATCAAAATCCCAATTTTAAATGATGACCTGGCGATGAATTGCAACCAGTCCAGATTCTACAACATTGGAGCAGCATGGCTTGAGAGGCAAATATCATCCAAAAGTCTGGCGGCAAAATTATACACAAACTGTCACCACACATGGCCAACGTATACAAGCCTGAGGTCAAAGGTATTGCAGTAGTCCAAGCAGGAAGACATCACACCATGAAACACTGCCACAAAGTATTAAACAGGAATATAATTCCTGATGTGGGCAATATTTTTCAGATGGAAATAAAATGTCATATTGTCTTTAAGTATCAACTATCAAGCATTACACAAATACCAAATTATTCATCCCTTAATAACAGGAGGATAGGAGCAGAACCTGTAAAGGATGAATGGTAGCATTCCCAACTGTCACTTCTGTCTTCACTAGGACAAGTTTAAGTCAGCTCAAAGCCATCCTGGCAGCCTTCCAGGATAATAAAATGTATCACAGGAGCTTGAGAAAAGAAGATCTAGAGCTGAATATTATCCCACAAAGATTGATAACTAGCATGTGTTTTCTTCCGTTCACGTCCCTCAGGTTTTGGGATGTACATGGTGAAAAACAGAAAAACCAGTATGGAGCCTTGAAGAATCTCACAAGTCAGGGGTGACTGCTGGAGACATTAACTCAACAAATCACACATTGGGTATGAGCTGTAATTTAAGAGACAAGTTGCCTAAGTGCTGCGGAGTAAGTCCACAGTTAGGTCAGAGACACTGCTTCACCATTCTATGGCCCATCATTTCAAAGGTTCCAGAGAGAGACAGAATATAATAACTGTTTCATTCCCATAAGGAGGTCATTAGCCACTCCAGCCACAACAGTGAATGTACTGTGCCTAAATCTAAAGCCAGACTGACAAGAATCAGCCAGGTTATGGGATGCTAGATAGGAACACAGCTGTGTTTAAGCCATTTTCTCAATAATCATGTCATAGGATAGGTTAGAGGTAGGGTGATATTTTTATCAAATTGGCCAGACTTTTTTTTACTAAAGATAAAATTACCTTCTAAATACTGTTTCTGTTTGCTCATACAGTATAAATGACACTATTATTTATCTCAATTAGTAAAATATGTAATGCCATTTTTAAAAAGTATACATACTACTTAAGGTAATTACATAGTAAGTCTTTCTGTTAACTGAACCTTGTAACTGAGAATCAGGTTAATTTATGAGTTATTAAGTGAATGCCTGTTTCCCAGACTAAAGGTACTCTATCTGATGTATCACATTACAGACAACAATGCCTCTAATGACATATCAACTTTCACAGCTTTCATAAAAAAAAGAGATGTCTGACTTTCCTTTATCTTATGTAGCATTTTACAATGGTAGCTCTGAAATATTCTTAACAGAACTGTTCAAAAATAATAAAGTGAAACCCACAGATCTGAATAAAAATATGGTTATATTTGCAGTTGTTTCTAATATTTTCATGTCAGAGTATGGCCTGAATTTTGCAATCCTTCTCTATATAATGGCTTTTTAACAAAATAATGTATTTCTGGTTAGGATATAGCAGTTAGAATGGCCAATTTTAAATTATAAGCTAATGAAGTGTGAATACATCCCAGTTAACAAAATATGACAGGGTAATCTATCTATCTATAACCCAAGATAATATTCTATACAAACCATGCCTTTTTCAAGACTGCTTCAATCTAAAAAACATTTGCAAATTACTGTAGAGATAAAAACAAGTGTGCTGCAATCCTGCAAGTTGAAGATCATAAGAATTGATAAAGTACAGGATATAATACAAACATTTTTTACTTTGTGACACAACTCCTCATGGTATTCATAAGGAATGAAATGAAGGTTATGTCAGTGCAAATGTGCATTTGTTCTCTACCATTTACTACAGCGATCTAAAATAATCTTGTATAATTTACGTTACATAATATCATGATGTCACATATTTCATTTAAAACTTACTAATAAAAGTAACTCCAGAGCAGCAGTTTAAACAATTTATTTATTTGCTTTTTATTACTGCAAATGCAATTTAATTAGATAACATGAAATGTAATGGCCTCTGCTGGGGTCATAGCCTTATTGTGCATAGAAGCATGCATGCCCCTGTGATCCTTAGAGATGCATTATCTGGTGCTTTGTGCTCTTGGTATGGTGTCATTTGCCAAACTGGTCTAACAGGTGGGACCAGACCAAGAGCAATCTAAAGTCTTGAGATGGGACATTTTAATAGCACCTTCCTTAACATCTATCTAGCCTCCTTTCATGCTGTCATGTTGACTTATTAATTTCACATTTGGGGGAATAAAGCAAGTGCCAGGATGCGCCATCATCCATGGTAAGTCACAGTTTTTGCATCAAGTCTCTAACACCTCCTGTGGTAGATAATTTGCATGGACATACCAGAACAGGGCCTGCTGCACCACCCTTTTGTAAAAGGGTGCTTTTGCTGTCATCCTTTGAAGGAATATGAGCATATGTATGGTCTTGAAGGACCACGTGCAGCCTGTCACATACCACAATTTCCAGTATATGTCATCGTTGCAGTGGTCAGGAGTGCCTTCCTGTCCCAGGATGGACAAACAGCATCAGCTGCTCACTTACACCCTCACTCACTGGCTCCTCTAGTGCCTGGGGTGCTACTCACTCTTCAGTTGTTTGGGTGATAGTCAGGGGCAGCAAACCTAGATGTGACTCCACAATGGTTCAGTTAAAGAATAAGAGAACCTTGCCCAGACTAAGCTTACTGAGGCCTACCCCAAGATTCAGCACTGAATGATATTGAACAGTGTGTGCATGATGACTGGTGACCCATACAAACAGACTGGCTCAACCCATAAAAGCTGTATGCAGTTTCTTTGTAAATGTACCTCCCACAAGGTGAAGGGTGGACATCAGTTGTAATGCCAGGCAAGTCAGAAACAGCAGTGGAATGGATTATAAAGACCAAACCATGGTAATGTAACCTGGATACTGGGGACCAGACCATGGTAATGTAACTTGGATATTGGGGACCAGACAGTGGTAATGTAATCTGGATATCGGGGAAAAGACCGTGGTAATGTAACCTGGACATTTGGTGACCAGACCTTGGTAATGTAACCTGGATATTAGGGATCAGACCATGGTAATGTAACCTGGATATTGGAGACCAGACAGTAGTAATATAATCTGGATATTGGGATATAAAACATCACCTCTGCAGGGGAAGGAGCTAAAGCTTGCATGGGAGGTAGAAAAGTAACAGCTGGATGCAGTTAGCTTATATCTCAATGTACAGCACTGTTTCTGGGACCAATCTTCTTGTGTAGGGGTGGTCTCTCCCCTGCTCTGGAGTTGATTCTATGAGAGACCTGCTGAGTTGAGGTCTCATTCTTAGGCTGTGGGCTACATGCTGTATAGTTGAAGTTTGTACCAGTGGATAAGAGGCCAGGCTCAATGTGACTGAAATGCAGAAAAGAAAACATTCTGTTGTTAGTCCATATACCTAATTCTGATGTCACAGAATTTCAGGATACATTATTAAAGCTGTCAGTGGGAATCATTTTGTTTAAAAAGGTTCACCAGATTACAAGTTTGTTACAGGCAAGTCATCCAAGTAAATGAATACCCTTTACTCTGTTAGGGTCTTACCATATAATATCAGTGGACAAATAAGGGTGCTAAACATGTCAAGTAGTCCTTACTGAGCATGAGCACAATGTTCTTCCATTTGGTTGTGTAATATAATAAATATGCTATACAAATAAAGGGAGATGGCACCTTCCCTTAAACCCTACTCAGTTTATTATAAAATGTTCGTCATTATAAAACAACCTTCTCCAGAAAGTGCTCTAAGTAGGAAATGAAATGACCATGCTATTATGACAATGCTGTGTGTAGTACAATATATTCATAGTGATAAAACATTTTGCATCCCATACAGTATCCTATCACTATGATTACACTATAAGTGAAACAGCAACCATAATCGGGCTGCTCATACATCAAAGGAAACAAAGACCTCAGACATGAAATAGAATGTTTCTTAAATTGCAAACAGAATACTGAAATGAAATGCCTTTCATTAATTAGCATACTCACTCTACCAATACAAACTAGAAACATAAATAACGATACTGTATTATGGCTTTCCACTTTGAATACTGACATTTCAATTATTAAACTATAAAGTAGTAATGCAAAATGCTTGAAATTGCAACTTCACAAGAAGTCACAAAGATAAATACTTGAAATGCAGACCAGTTTATATTTATAGGCATGATCTTAATAACATTCCCACATCTTCTCATGCTGAGCTATAATTCCTACTGACTTATAGAAAGGCTGACCAATAACATGTACGGCACCATACTGATTGCAATGTGCAGTCTATTTTCTATAACATACAAATACAATTACAGAGCAGACACAAATACATAATACCAGCTGCAGTAATATAACTACATTTAAATCCTGTAAATGAAAGCCACAATACTTCTTTTCAAGATCTACAATGTTGTGAATAAATTGGAACAAATAAAAACAGTTCATCTGATTTTTCTGGGGGGAAAGAGAAGCATTGGTCTACATAAACTGAAACATTACTTTTACACCACAGGTTGCACTACAATTCATTCCACGCATGTTTTATGCAAATTGTTGACATGCCATTAACTAATAATTTCCTCTACTTTGACAATAACTGTTCCAGCAAGTAGGTGGAATAGTGACAGGGCAGCAGCTGCTCCTACGTTTGCAAACTTCATAATCGATGAGTCTGAAAGAACCCAAACCCACAATTCTCCATTTTGGAATTCTACTACTTTCTACAGATACTTTATTGAGGATGTCTTTTTTTGAATGGAAGGGAGAGGAAACTGATTTAGTAGCATTTGTGAAATATTTCAATCAAACTACTAATGATTTTTTTTTAATTTTATGACTTCTTGATCTAGGACCAATATACACTTTTTGGAAGCTCAAGTATAGAAAACCTACATTAAGGAATGTTTATGTAGATTCAAGACCTGGCCACTCTTTATTTGTTAAGAGAAATGTAGTCAAAAGACAGTCTGTTTGTTATCCTACTGGTGGATAAAGTTTGATTTCCAGAGCATCAATTGCCTGTGGTTCAAGATGCCAAGGATCACATTGCTTTCCTTGAAAATCATTGTCGGCAAAATTTCTAAGTATGCACTCACAGTGATGATGCTTTTGGAGTGGTTTCTCCCTTCTTCAGGTTAGTGCAACCTTATAATTAGGATGCATAAGCTTGGGTGTGTGGGCTTGCTCCCTGCAAAAACATTGAAATTAAAGTTTTTCATTTTTTTGTAGTTATTGCAGTTCAGTGATTCTGATAGTTGGGTGATGCCTGACAACCCATATTGGGAGGCAGGCTGTCAAGCTCTCTAGACTCAATTCACATTATGAATAGTTCCTTAGAGAAATTGGTACACTTAAATGTTTCAGGACTGAGTGCATAATGTGCAGTTAATTGAAGAATTGTTTTGCAGTAGTCCAGACAGGTAGAAAAGCAGTATATAAACTCGTACTTGGCAGTGAAGATATAGTGACAGAATCAAAGTACATGAACAATTTTTATTCCAATGATTTCAGGTTGAAATATAATTTGACTTCAGGTAGTGTTAAACAATTATCAAGAATAATTCAGACATTTAGAAAGGATATACAGAGTTATATGATAAGGTAGACAGAGTGTCAAAATTTATATACAAAAAGGGTACAAATTTGAAATCAATATTTGAAAGAAGGCCAAGGAATGAAGTAATGAATGTTCATACAAATAGCCAATGGGCACTTGCAAATGCCACATGTTCAAGTGGACCAAATTCATCCATGAAGTCCATATATCACTATCAACAACAGTAATCCATCTTTGGGTCCAGCAAAAGATTTGACTACAATTCCACTTTTGTGGTTTATGATGCTCTGTGTGACAGTTGCAATGTGTTTTATATAGGTACAATGTCACACAAACTGCCAAAGAGAGTATTGCTATCAATGAAAAACAAAAATAGAAAATAATGCATCATTCAATCATTCAGTTGTGTTTCACAATTTTAGGACATTTTCTTTTCTTTCCTTCTTGTCTTGGATAACATGGAACAAAATACACAAGGCAGATATTTACAATCTTTACTGGGTATTAGAGAATTGTTCTGGAAATTACAGTTTTTCCTGCATTTTAAGGTAAGGTCAGCAAAATTGGATTTATGAATTGGACTTTAATTTGTACATAGAAAGAGTGGTATGTGCTTTGCTTACAACTTGGAAAGGGTGGGGTTAATCATGTAACTCTTGATACAGGGTTACTTAAATTGTTTAATTTACAAGATATGTTTTATTTTGAAGGGATCTGCAACAACTAAGTGTGAAAGTGCTAAAAAAATATCCAGTGCTTCCTTTATAGTTGTGCTGTCTGTTTTGCATTTGGTTACTTCTGCCTGACAAAAAAAAAAATCCAGCCAATCAAAAGACATGGGCTATCTATTTTAATTTAAATTTTATCTTATCTTATTACAATAAATAAGTGATTGTAAGGCAATATATGCAATGCTCTCAACTTCATTCCTAATAAAAGCATATTCTGGCTTTTTGGTTGGTTGTTTTGATTTCTTTTATCTTAACCTTTTCTGTGTCATATCAGTGCGATTCTTTTGAATGGAAACCTCTATAATATAATTT
Organism: Protopterus annectens; assembly: GCF_019279795.1. Lineage (NCBI taxonomy): Eukaryota > Metazoa > Chordata > Ceratodontiformes > Protopteridae > Protopterus > Protopterus annectens. The sequence goes on from NC_056731.1 coordinate 1,625,665,894, forward strand.
TTGTTAATGATGTTTGCTGATAAACAGTTGTACATTTTCCTGTGTCATTTTCCTTATCATAAAGTTGCTTTTCCCAATTTCCCTTCCAAAGAAGTTAAATAGCTGAACCATACTCTGCAAGCTTTGTTCGTCACATGTGTGCAGTACTCCAATCAGGGACTGGATGTAGCAGAAATTTGACTTCAAGTATTCATCGGCAACCATTTTAAGATGAGCAGTCCTTATCATGACAGTAAGCAGACAGAAAGAAATAGTAGGGAGGATTTAGTAGTCTGTGCAAGCACACAGACAAAGGCAACACCCAGGAAAACAACTATATACTCAAAGGTAAGTTAAACATTTTCAACACTTTTCAGAAGTAAAGACCATTTTTTTTATTAATCTTAGTTTTTGGTTAGTCCTTCTTAAATAGTAAGTGAAGTGAACCAAAAGACCTATTTCAAACCAGAGCTACACACAACCAAATGTATTGTACATTATGGAAACCACATGTAAATAATAACTTGAGATCTTTATGAAATAAACCTGAAGAATATATACACAGTAGGTGAGACTTTCACACAGGCTATGTCTATAGTTAGAAAACCAGTGTAAGTGAATTAAGGCTAATTCAACAACTCATTCTCAGCATCTAAAATATTTTGACATAATTCTCACAATACCTGACCTCAGAAACATGAACCAGAACTAGAAAGCTGCCTTTTCAAATTTAGTTGAGTCAGGCTTGAGAGTTGATCCTGAAGAACACTACCCTACCACCAAATGTGCTGTAGCAAAACTCACATACCATGTGTCTTGCATATGTAATGAATATTCATCACCTATGTGATTGCTACACACACACACACACACACACACACACACACACACACACACACACACACACACACACACACACATGGTAGGTAATGTATATTCATTAAAAAAAGCTTCTGACTGCAGCAATTAGAAGTATGGAACTCCAGTGCCTGGCATTACTGAATGATTAATCCTCAGGATTTATCAGAAAATCAAATATTTTACAAGAAACAGAGCAGAAATACTAGGCAAAATCAGGAGTATTCTGCAAAATCATGATCAGTTGATAGGTATCTCAGGGACTTTACACATAACCCTTACTGCTACTTTGTGTGTAAAATCATTTGATCACTACTGAAAGACAAAATGTTGATATATGTAGAAGTTGTTATTGGACTTATTCAAAGCAACATTACTTCATAAAAAGGAAGGTCAAGACAGACAAAGTCAATGTTTCAGCCAAATGGGAGTCTTGCTTTATGAATATTCATTAGCTAGAATGTGTGTGTTGTACTAACAGTACTCTGGTGTTACTACAGGTCTGATAGCTGTATACTAATCATGTCCACACTATGCTCACAGTACTCTTTGATAGGGCATGTTCTATACCTGTACTCTGATAATATGTATATCATACCGATTGTATTCTGTCTGATACTACTACAAGTGTCACTGCGGTAGCGTTGTCACCTCACAGTAAGACGTTGTCCTGTTCGATTCTCAGCTAAAGTGTCTTCTGTGTGAAGACATGCATGAATGGGTGTACCTTCGTTGAAGGTTGTGTGTCAGGGCTGGCAACTCGGCACATAAAAATCTACTGCCAATCATTAGCGGACCAGAGTTCCGCTGTGGCGACCCCTAACCGGGAAAAGCTGAAAGACGCAACAACTACTGCAAGTGTCACTGGTGTAGCATCTGTACAGTGAGCACCCCTGTTATAACCTAGTGTGGTGGATCCACTGGTATGAATCCTAGAAAAGATAGAAACAGACATAAAGGAGGGTCTTTAGCCCAGTCAGTGTAATAAAGGAAAGTGGAAGTAACATCTGAAGGAGAAAACAGAATTGTTACATGAGGGAGTTTGTATTTAGTAAGAAAACAGGAACTGGTCCCTTTAACAAAAGTTACTTGAAGGCAAAATAAATGAAAAACTCCAAAACAGCTTTCAATCTCTTCAGCTTAACTTAACTCCATATGCATATCTGGCTTAGCTTCCTGGACCCTCTCCTTAATGCCAGCAAATCAAAATCCATGATGTCTCTTCAAGTTTAACTTAGTTTAATATGCACCTCTGGTTTAGCTCCTTGGGCCTTCCCCTTCATGTCAACAAAACAAAATCTGTGATGTCTCTTCAGCTTTGACTTATCTCCAGATGCAGCTCTGGTTTAGCTCCATGTGCCTTCTCCATATCAACAAAACAAAATCTGTGATGTCTCTTCAGCTTTGACTTAGCTCCATATGCAGCTCTGGTTTAGCTTCATGGGCCTTGTCCTTAATATCAACAAAGCAAAATCAGCAATGTTTGCCCCTAAGTACTGCCCATCCAATTATGGTAGCCTTCCCAGTAGCATTGTTTCATATTCAGCTCAAATTAAGATGCTTCAACATCACTTCCCTTAATGAATTCCTCATCAAATAAGTTGTTTTTACTAAACTTTTGGCTGTGCACAAATTCATTACTATCTTACTTCAAGAACTTCACTGTCTTTAATTATGTCTTACCTAGCTTTTAACTAAAATTTGCTTACAAAATCGTTTACTCCAGAGATGGTCCTATACCACTCCCAAACAGCTTAGATTGGAAGCATTTGTTTTTATCTCCATACCTATTGCCTCTACCCCTATTACAAAAAAATAATAGATTTGGAGATGCATGCTTCTGGGATGGTGCTATCATCTGCATGTTGATATCTCTTAATTGTCATTGATTTTGCCCTTTATTTTTACTCTGTCACTCATAACATTTTTGATTTTTTGGTAAATTACTGCAGATTACAGGCAATCAATAATGCCAGGCATCAAGAGTGGCATACTTCCTACTGTTCATAAAATGCATTCTGCTGCAAAACCCATTGCTCCATTAAATTAAAGTGAATTAGAGTAATTTTAAAAGTTGCCCTTGATTGTGGGCCTTTGTTCTCCCAATATTTTTGGCTTTGTACCTGATTCTTGAGAAAAGAATTTGAGAGCTACCATGTAAAGAATAAAGTGGATTTTCAGAAAATGTTTGATGGATGGATGAATAGATGGATAGACATGCTATTCTGTTTTTGTTGGAAAACTTTTGAATCATATCACAAATGATCTAAGATACCATATCTAAGCAAAAATAATTTAAAACTGAATTAAATGTATCTCCAGATGAACAGGAAGTGTTACTGTCGTTTAACTTAAAAGTGCATTATTAATTTTCTTCACTGCTTTTTGTGTCCACTGCAGCTCTTTTAATCAAGCTTATGCCTCACACATATGGACAATCCTATACTGCTGATTAAATATTAATATTACCCATGCTTCCCATCACTTTGACAAGCTTTGTCTCTAAGCATCTTAAATCCTACAAATCTGGTCATGTTCTGGTTATCAGTTAAGTGCTCCAACTACCATATTACTGTGTTCAGCTACATTCTGGCATTCTGCAAATCACCTTGATATGATACAGTTATGTGCACCAACCACCATTTTACTGTATTTGACTGCAAGCCATCATTTCCAAAATCACCTTAGTGTACATTTATATGCACCAAGTACAATATTACTGCGTTTTTATTGCAGTGTTATTTATAATTCATCCATAAGCTTGTTTTATCCAGCCTGTTTTTAGTGGTTCAACAACTGTTAATTAATTAACTTATCAATGCACTGGTCATGTGATTCTATTATGTTTAGTATATAAATCTGTGATTTTCTGAGAGCAAGTTTATCTTGATAAAGCCTGGTATTTACCCAGGCGAAAGCGCTTGATTACATATTTCCTTTAATTTTTGAATAAAAGTTGTGAGTGAGCTATTGTTGGACTGGTTCGTTTTCCTCCCAGCTTTGGATTTGTTGCATTTCTTGGTTCAGAGCTTTTTTCCTGGTTACTTTGACTTTTTTTGGTCCATGGCTGAAGGGGTTGATCGATCCAGCCTCTCGGACACACCGTTGCTTTTGAGGGACGAAGCTGAAGATGCACCAGTTACTCGTGGTGAATTTAGGCAAGTACTGTCCCTTTTAATGCAATTAACTAATGCATTGAGCTCTAAGACTATTGGTTCTGAGACTTTACTTCCTGGTAATCAAGAGAACAGACCTGGATTACTCTTAGCAGCGACACCGGAGCTTGGTTTTAGAGCTTCTCCTTTAGCGGAAGTTCCTGGCGGGATTTTATTGAGTAGCACCGATCAACAGGAGCAACAAGCTAAAACCCAAGGTGTGAGCAGTGCTAGAAGTAGCAACGCAAGGAAATATTTTAATTTTGCAACATGGACTGAAAACTATTTCCTTTTCAAACAAGGTACTTTCATTAAAAGCAGTAATATTGATAACTGTGCTGAACGTGATTTCAAAAATTTTAAATGACAAGTTGTATGCGCACAAAAGCACACGACTTGAGATTGATTATTTGAAGGAGTGTTTACGAGTTCAGCGTGTCCCTAAAGGATTACGCTGCTACAAATTTCCTAACAATGCTGTGGCTGGCCCTGCTCTTTACAACAAGTTGGTGAAAATGTTTGATAAAGCTGGGCTTGAGATGTTAGAATGTATGATTAAAGACTATGAAGATAAAGTTGGTGTTTTGCTCAAAGAAGTGACATTGCTTAATGACTCTGTTGTGAAGAGTAAGAACTTTTTGTGTGTTAAAAGGGAATATGATAATGTTTTTAACGAGGTGGATCAATTTTGTTTGAAGATAGTGAACCGCAAAATCAGGAAGTTGGAGCGTGATCTTTTGGAATACAGGGAGGGTATTGCTTATCCACTAGTGGGTAGAAATTGGCAGGATTCAAGGCAGAATATTGACCCAAATAATGAGGTGAATTTTGGTGACAATAACTCCAGTCCGCCTTTAGATATGCCCAGGAGAAGTGAAAGGCTTGCCCAAAAGAGCAACCAGAATGGTTCATCAGATTTTTATTACCCCCCCGCAGATCAGGGGGGAAGAGGACTGCACACCAGCCACAGGGCTGGAATAGGACATGGAGATAAAGGATATGAACTGTATGGCTATTTGTACTTCTTCTAATGAATTATTTGAAACTGTTCAAGGTGAATGTGTGGTAGTAAAAAAGGGCAATTTTTCTATCTACAATTTCACTGATGTTAAAGTTACTAATGATTTTTTTGAACTCTTCACCAGAGGTTTTCATTTTGTACCTAAGCGTAGTGTTAATTTAACTAATGTTTTAATTGACTTGAAAATGTTTGTCAGACGTTTGAATCTCGCCTTGCATTTTAAAGGCCAAACTCAGATGGTGGACGGTCTGTCAAGACCTAGTACATTCAATCCTCCTTTGAACCCACTTTTAAAAGTATTTGAGGAGTTAGTTGAAGCTGATTTAAGAAATTATTGTACTAATAGAGTACGTATTCAATGCTCCAACTTGAATCAGGATTTGAGTCAGTTAATAGACAAGTTTAGAGAAGAAGACATTAGGGTGATGAAACCAGATAAAGGTGGTGGCACTGTCTTAATGTAGAGTATGGTTTATGACACATTTATTCACACCATGTTACAGGACACTGAACGATACAAATTAATTTCCAGGAATGAGCTAAATCTAGCATACTCTAAAATTAGTTTTTTGCTTACGGATCACTTGCTGCAGGGAGCCATAAATGAAAAGTTATTCAACTATCTTTATGTTAAGAACCCAAGAATCCCGGTGATATTTGGGATTCCCAAGACTCATAAAGGTTTAGCTCCACTGAATTTTAGACCTATTGTTTCAGGGGCCAGTGGTATAACTGAACCACTGGGCAAATTAATTGATTTTACCATTAATAAATTTGCATTTTCCTTGGATCATGTGTGTAAGGACTCGTGGGATTTTTTGAAAGGTATCCAGAGTGGTTTCTACAAACCTGACCTGTTAATGGTCACAATTGATAAAGTGGAGCTATTTCCCAGTATTCCCCATGATTTAGGCTTGAAATGGTTTAATGACACACTAGCGGCTGGGTCCGACCTAGATGGTAACACCATTGGACTTTTGGTGGAATTTATGGAAATCGTATTAGAAAACAATTTTATTCACTTCAATGGTGAATTTTTCAAGCAGAAAAAGGGTGTAGCAATGGGGACTGCTTGCTCCTCCAGCTACGCCAATATTGTTTTACATTACTGGGAGAATAAATTCATTTTTGCCTCACACTGGGTCCAACACATTATTCATTATAAACGATATTTAGATGATATATGTTTACTTTGGGATGGCACCCTTGATCAATTCCTGAATTTTATAGATTACATTAATTCCACCACCTCTTTCTTAAAATTCACCCATAATGTAAGTCATGATTCTCTGAACTATTTGGACATTGCCCTTTTCAAATATGCTCATAATGGTATTTTTCAGTCCAAAGTTTATAGAAAAGCGTCTTTTTCTAATTCCTATCTACACTTTGACAGTGGTCATCCTTTTCATCAGAAAAAAGGCATAGTCAAGGGGCAGTTTATATGAGCATCCAGGATGTGCAGCACAAGATAATGCTTTCTGGAGGAGGTCAATTTATTGAAGCAGCTTTTTGAGGAAATAGGATATCCAGCACACTTGGTTAATGATTTAGCCCAGGAGGTTATAGTTGGTAGGGATGATGTATATTTTCCCTTGTTGGGCAAAGGTATAACACAGGACACCAGTTCAAAATCTTTGGAGAAGTTTGACCCCCATAACAGCTTTGTTTACACCTTTTCAGAGGATTTTTCCCAGATAGAACAGTCAATTTTAAGATTTTTGGCCTATTTTGAAACAACATGAAGAACTTAAGCAGATAGTTAATGAACGCCCCTCTTTTGTTAGAAGGAGGGACAGGAATCCCAAAGGTCTGTTTGAAGGAAGACCCAGAGTTGGTGGCAAGCAGACTTGCTCCAAATTTGGGACTTATAAGTGTGGTGCATGTAAGCAGTGTCCTTATTTGTTTAATGACAGCACATTATACATCCCCTCCAGAAGGTTTAAATTTAAGGCTGAACATTATTACAACTGTGGGGTGAAGGGTGTTGTGTGTTTAGGTTTCTGCACACAATGCTGTAGTTTTTATGTGGGCAAAACTGGGAGAACTCTCAGAAGAAGGATTTATGAGCATCTTTATGAAATTTCTAAAAGGAAAGACACCAATGCTTTTTACAAGCATCTTGGCACATGCCCCAGTATGCAGCTGAGATTTATGGTCCTAGAGCAAGTTCTGCAGGACAGTAGAGGGGGTGACTGGGAGGCTCGGCTTGAGTATAAAGAATTGTTGTGGCAACTTAAATTGAATGCCACCAAGCCCCCAGGTTTGAATGACAGTATTACAAGTGTCCTGAAATTAAGAAGTGCTAAATTATAGTTGTTTGTTTGAGGTTGTCCTACGCAAAGGCAGTTCTATTTATGAATTTTAATACTTTTTATTTTTTGTTGATTTTTATATAATATGTATTGATTACATATTTGGTGGTTTTACAGGGCTTATTTATTTATTTTTGCAAGAGATTTTCACAATTTGCTAATGATGTTTTCCATCAGTTAGTTGTTTAAAAAGCGTTTTTATTGCAATGTTATTTATAATTCATCCATAAGCTTGTTTCATCCAGCCTATTTTTAGTGGTTCAACAACTGTTAATTAATTAACTTATCAATGCACTGGTCATGTGATTCTATTATGTTTAGTATATAGGTTCATAGTTTCATAGGTTTATACTAGGCTATCTGCCCTAAGGCATTTATAAGCCTAGCCCAAATTTTTGTGGCTTACGCCACCCCTTATATGAAAAAATACTGTGCCCATTAGTTTGTTGTGCCTCTGTCCAGCAGTGACACAGAGATGATTCCCAGGGTAAACCTATGATCTCCCATCCACAGGTCAAGATTTCTCTTGAACAGAGCCAGCGAGGTTCTCTGCCTCACATGGACCGGGATTTTATTCCACACCATAGGGAGTCTCTGAGTGATAAATCTATCCCTCCAGGACGTCCTATTTATATCCGTGCTAAGGTTTAAGTCGCTTGCTCTAGTGGTTTTGGTGGATTTGGATTTTTTGAGGTGGAGCATGTCCATTAATTCCGGGTTGGACATGGCCTTGTATGTCAGGCACATGTCACCTCTGAGCAGACGGTATGCGACTGAATAGAGCTGGAGTTTCTTCAATCTGGCAGCATATGACAGATTTTGGAGTCCCTTTATCCTTTTGGTGAGGAACATTTGGGGTCTCTCCAATTGCTGCAGATGTCGGGTGAGATACATCCCGAATGGGGCATTGTACTCGATCATTGGTCTGATAAGTGAAGAGTACAGGGGAACAATGACCTCACTAGATCTGGATGTGAATCCCTTCATGATCAGGTGGGCAATGTAGAAGGTTTTTCTAACCACTTTAGCAACGTGAGTGTCAAAAGAAAGGCCACTGTCAACCTGGGTCCCCAGGTCCCTGATAACCTCTTCTGTGCTTAGTGGATTGCCACCTATATGGTAGCTTGGGGTTACCTTGTTTTTCCCGAAGGGTATGACTATACATTTTTTGGCGTTTAACTTCAGGCCGTGGCTCTGGCACCAGCTATCTGTTTCCGTGAGTCCCTTCTGAAGGATATCCATGTCCGATGCACTTTCCACTATGGCGCCCAGTTTGCAGTCGTCTGCAAACTTTGTCAGCCAAAGTCCTCCCATGTTGGCCTGTACTTCTGAGAAGTAGATGCCGAACAATAGGGGGCCAAGGACCGAGCCCTGTGGGACACCACTTGTGACCGGCTTAGAGTCTGACATAGTGCCAGCAACTCTAACCCTGTGGGTTCTGTCCTTAAGCCAGTTTGCAACCCATCTTGCGACATATGGGTTTACATTTAAGCTGGTAAGTTTTTCTACAATACCCGAGTGGGGTATTGTGTCGAAAGCCTTTGCAAGGTCAAGGTAGGCTTTATGGACTGCCTTTCCCTCATCAATGGCCTTGGTGACTGTTTCGAAGAAGTCGACCAATTCAAAAGGCATGCTCTTCCCTTGACGAAGCCAAACTGGGTCGGGTCCAATGTCTGCAAGTCCCCTATATCTTTGTTTATGAGCTCCATTATGATCCTCTCCATAGCTTTGCAGACTAGACTTGTTAAGCTTATGGGGCGGTAATTACCAGGGTCCGTAGAGGCACCGCCTTTGTGGAGTGGGACCACAGTTGCCGTACGCCACTCCTTGGTATAAATCTGTGATTTTCTGAGAGCAAGTTTATCTTGATAAAGCCTGGTATTTTACCCAGGTGAAAGCGCTTGATTACATATTTCCTTTTATTTTTGAATAAAAGTTGTGAGTGAGCTATTGTTGGACTGGTTCGTTTTCCTCCCAACTTTGGATTTGTTGCATTTCTTGGTTCGGAGCTTTTTCCTGATTACTGTGTTCTGCTACAATCCACCATTCTAAAAATCACTTTGGTATGATACAGTTATGTGCAACAACTACCATAATAATATGTTCAGCTACATTCCACCATTCTATAAATCACCTTGCTATTATAATGTTATGTGCGCCAACTTCCATATTACTGTGTTTGACCATATTCCGCCAATATCTAAAATCAGCTTGATATAATGCAGTTATGTGCACCAACCACCAGATTACTGTGTTTGCCTACATTCTGTCATTTTCTAAATCAGATTTGTATGATGCAGTTATGTGCATCAAATACTATATTACTGTATTCAGCCACATTCTGCCATTCTCTAAATCATCTTGATATGATGCAGTTATGTGCACCAAGTACCATTTTTATGTGTTTGGCTACATTCTGCTATTTTGTAAATCACCTTGGTATGATACAGTTATGTGTACTAACTACCATAGTACTGTGTTCGGCTACATTCTGCCAAACCAACTCCATTCTGCAAATCACACACACACACACACACACACACACACACACACACACACACACACACACACACACACACACACACACACACACACACACACATGCTTATGTATCCCAGTGTCTCTATTGCTGACATTTAAACAGACCATGTTATGGATTAACTATATCTGTATTTAAAACATTCCCTTTAAATATCTTCATTCTAGCTTTGTTATTCCTTTGATTATGATAAAAGCTCTATTAACATTTTATTTCCTTTTTATTGCTACATTGAATTTTTATATTTTTATACTGTTCTGCCTGTTTTTAGATTCATAGTTGTATACTGGGCTAATGACCACTAGGACCCTTATAAGCCTAGATGTGCAATTCAAATATGACCCACAAATTTGATTTATATAGGGGTGATTTACTGACTGTCTCTGCCCATCAGAGACATAGGCAACAGACCAGGGGTGAATTGGTCCAAGGTAAGCTTAAATGGGGATAGAATTTGTTTGTACTGGAAATTATTTTCTCCCCAGGACTTAACTGAAAATGGGTCTTCCCATCTGGAAGTTTCCAGTCAACAGATGTAAATATAGAAATATATAGTAACTAGGCTTTTACTGGTAGAGACACTTTGGAGATGTGCTGTTACAACAGCAGCACATTTTCAGAACAAATACACAAGATAGAGATGTTACTGACTGCACCAGAATACCTTAAATGGCAAAAGGAACATTAAAACTTTTTTTTACATAAAGCAGATGTCTCAATGATGAGTCATGGTTTGGAGAAGTATGCAGGGTGTGGGAAAGGGATGGTGAATTTCATCTATGAAATATCAGAATTTATTTTTACACGCCCATTTTGTTAAATAAACTACATTATTATGTTATTGTCTCCTCATACATTTGTCTGTAACTCGGCATTCATCACAGATAGAACCCTGACTAGGACACCCATTTCACCCTGCTTAAAATACGATGACAGGAAAAATGTATACATTTAAATATATGTCAATTCTGATTGTTTTTTAAACAAAACGTGTATGGAAGATGAAGTGGTTAATTTATAGATGAATCTATAGCGCTGCACTGATGTCTGAAATGTAGTTCTGTCATTGCTCATTACAGGTCTCATGTTGCGAGAATAGTTAATAATTAGTGATAGGGCATCACATAAATGCCTCAGGGCTTCCTTATATCCTTGTTACAGACAATCATAAGAATCACTTTCTCGCTCAAACTGGAGTGAGTTTGTCCATTGAACATGTGGGAGAAACAGACAAATGTAAGGTTTGTAAAACAGAATTGAAAACAGTTGCACATCTTGTTGTTGGTTGTGATATACTAATGGTAGAAGAACTGTATACTGAAAGGCATAATAATGTGGCAAGATTGTTGCACTGGGGATTATACAAACATTATAATATTAAAGTAGCTGAAAAAACACTGGAAACATGAGCCACAAAGCATTACAGAAAATGATGAAGTTTGTATCACATGGGATTACCCATTACCAACAGTTCAAAAAATAGATGCGAGAAAAACAGATATAGTCGACCATGAAAAGAAGACAAATGAGGTTTGGTAACAAACCAAATTGTCCAGGGACATCTTCAGAAGGGGATTAGATAAATATATTGGTGGTAGTTAAGAGGGTGGGGGATGAACGGGTTAAATGGGAAGGAGGGATGATTGGGAGGAAATGAGGGAAGGGTGGGGAGGGGCTTAAGGGGTTTAGGTAAGTGTAGCTGGGTAAGGAATCGCATTTTGGGATGAACTTGTTACCCACCCTCCTTTACCTTTTTTGGTGGATTGGTGGAGATTGTGGTCATTTCAGTCCAGGTAGGGCAGAGAAGAGGGACAAGGTTGCCCTCTTCTGTTCCCCCTCTGGTGGTGGATGTTCATTTCAATGAGTTGGGAAAAGAAAGTGAGCAGTTGGAGGGTGCTTGATAAATAAATAAGCAAGCAGAGGTAAGGACACTGCCTATTGCTGTGGATGTTTAATTCAATAAGTGTTAAATATAAGCAAGCAGAAGTACGGGCACTGCTTATTTGGTTGGAGATGTAATTTAATAAATGGTATGTGAAGTGAGTGGTGGGACGCTGCTTCATAAGTAAAGTGAGTGAGTGGAGGTATGCATGCTGCTTACTAGGTCAGGATGAGAGATGTCACACTGACGTGACTTATTACAAATGGTATATGAAGTGAGTGGTGGGACGCTGCTTCATAAGTAAAGTGAGTGAGTGGAGGTATGCATGCTGCTTACTGGGTCAGTATGAGAGATGTCACACTGTCCTGACTTATTATAAATGGTATATGAAGTGAGTGGTGGGACGCTGCTTCATAAGTAAAGTAAGTGAGTGAAGGTATGCATGCTGCTTACTGGGTCAGGATGAGAGATGTCACACTGTCCTGACTTATTATAAATGGTATATGAAGTGAGTGGTGGGACGCTGCTTCATAAGTAAAGTAAGTGAGTGAAGGTATGAATGCTGCTTATTGGGTCAGGATGAGAGATGTCACACTGTCTTGACTTATTATAAATGGTATATGAAGTGACTGGTGGGACGCTGCTTCATAAGTAAAGTAAGTGAGTGAAGGCATGGATGCTGTTTACTGGGTCAGGATGAGAGATGTCACACTGTCCTGACTTATTATAAATGGTATATGGAAGTGAGTGGTGGGACGCTGCTTCATAAGTAAAGTAAGTGAGTGAAGGCATGGATGCTGCTTATTGGGTCAGGATGAGAGATGTCACACTGCCCTGACTTATTAGAAATGGTATACGAAGTGAGTGGTGGGATGCTGCTTCATAAGTAAAGTAAGTGAGTGGAGGATGGATGCTGCTTACTGGGTCAGGATGAGAGATGTCACACTGTCCTGACTTATTATAAATGGTATATGAAGTGAGTGGTGGGATGCTGCTTCATAAGTAAAGTAAGTGAGTGAAGGTATGCATGCTGCTTACTGGGTCAGTATGAGAGATGTCACACTGTCCTGACTTATTATAAATGGTATATGAAGTGAGTGGTGGGACGCTGCTTCGTAAGTAAAGTAAGTGAGTGGAGGATGGGTGCTACTTACTGGGTCAGGATGAGAGATGTCACACTTTCCTGACTTATTATAAATGGTATATGAAGTGACTGGTGGGACGCTGCTTCATAAGTAAAGTAAGTGAGGGAAGGTATGCATGCTGCCTACTGGGTCAGGATGAGAGATGTCACACTGTCCTGACTTATTATAAATGGTATATGAAGTGAGTGGTGGGATGCTGCTTCATAAGTAAAGTAAGTGAGTGAAGGTATGGATGCTGCTTACTGGGTCAGGATGAGAGATGTCACACTGTCCTGACTTATTATAAATGGTATATGAAGTGAGTGGTGGGATGCTGCTTCATAAGTAAAGTAAGTGAGTGAAGGTATGGATGCTGCTTACTGGGTCAGGATGAGAGATGTCACACTGTCCTGACTTATTATAAATGGTATATGAAGTGAGTGGTGGGACGCTGCTTCATAAGTAAAGTAAGTGAGTGACGGTATGGATGCTGCTTACTGGGTCAGGATGAGAGATGTCACACTGTCCTGACTTATTATAAATGGTATATGAAGTGAGTGGTGGGACGCTGCTTCATAAGTAAAGTAAGTGAGTGAAGGCATGGATGTTGCTTACTGGGTCAGGATGAGAGATTTCACACTGCCCTGACTTATTAGAAATGGTATACGAAGTGAGTGGTGGGATGCTGCTTCATAAGTAAAGTAAGTGAGTGGAGGATGGATGCTGCTTACTGGGTCAGTATGAGAGATGTCACACTGTCCTGACTTATTATAAATGGTATATGAAGTGAGTGGTGGGACGCTGCTTCATAAGTAAAGTAAGTGAGTGAAGATATGCATGCTGCTTACTGGGTCAGGATGAGAGATGTCACACTGTCCTGACATATTATAAATGGTATACGAAGTGAGTGGTGGGATGCTGCTTCATAAGTAAAGTAAGTGAGTGGAGGATAGATGCTGCTTACTGGGTCAGGATGAGAGATGTCACACTGTCCTGACTTATTATAAATGGTATATGAAGTGAGTGGTGGGACGCTGCTTCATAAGTAAAGTAAGTGAGTGAAGGTATGCATGCTGCTTACTGGGTCAGGATGAGAGATGTCACACTGTCCTGACTTATTATAAATGGTATATGAAGTGATTGGTGGGACGCTGCTTCATAAGTAAAGTAAGTGAGTGAAGGTATGGATGCTGCTTACTGGGTCAGGATGAGAGATGTTACACTGTCCTGACTTATTATAAGTGGTATACGAAGTGAGTGGTGGGACGCTGCTTCATAAGTAAAGTAAGTGAGTGGAGGATGGATGCTGCTTATTGGGTCAGGATGAGAGATGTCACACTGTCCTGACTTATTATAAATGGTATATGAAGTGAGTGGTGGGACGCTGCTTCATAAGTGAAGTAAGTGAGTGAAGGTATGCATGCTGCTTACTGGGTCAGTATGAGAGATGTCACACTGTCCTGACTTATTATAAATGGTATATGAAGTGAGTGGTGGGACGCTGCTTCATAAGTAAAGTAAGTGAGTCAAGGTATGCATGCTGCTTACTGAGTCAGGATGAGAGATGTCTCACTGCCCTGACTTATTATAAATGGTATATGAAGTGAGTGGTGGGACGCTGCTTCATAAGTAAAGTAAGTGAGTGGAGGTATGCATGCTGCTTACTGGGTCAGTATGAGAGATGTCACACTGTCCTGACTTATTATAAATGGTATATGAAGTGAGTGGTGGGACGCTGCTTCATAAGTAAAGTAAGTGAGTGAAGGTATGCATGCTGCTTACTGGGTCAGGAAGAGAGATGTCACACTGTCCTGACTTATTATAAATGGTATATGAAGTGAGTGGTGGGACGCTGCTTCATAAGTAAAGTAAGTGAGTGAAGGTATGAATGCTGCTTATTGGGTCAGGATGAGAGATGTCACACTGTCTTGACTTATTATAAATGGTATATGAAGTGACTGGTGGGACGCTGCTTCATAAGTAAAGTAAGTGAGTGAAGGTATGGATGCTGTTTACTGGGTCAGGATGAGAGATGTCACACTGTCCTGACTTATTATAAATGGTATATGAAGTGAGTGGTGGGACGCTGCTTCATAAGTAAAGTAAGTGAGTGAAGGCATGGATGCTGCTTACTGGGTCAGGATGAGAGATGTCACACTGCCCTGACTTATTAGAAATGGTATACGAAGTGAGTGGTGGGATGCTGCTTCATAAGTAAAGTAAGTGAGTGGAGGATGGATGCTGCTTACTGGGTCAGGATGAGAGAAGTCACACTGTCCTGACTTATTATAAATGGTATATGAAGTGAGTGGTGGGATGCTGCTTCATAAGTAAAGTAAGTGAGTGAAGGTATGCATGCTGCTTACTGGGTCAGTATGAGAGATGTCACACTGTCCTGACTTATTATAAATGGTATATGAAGTGAGTGGTGGGACGCTGCTTCATAAGTAAAGTAAGTGAGTGGAGGATGGGTGCTACTTATTGGGTCAGGATGAGAGATGTCACACTTTCCTGACTTATTATAAATGGTATATGAAGTGACTGGTGGGACGCTGCTTCATAAGTAAAGTAAGTGAGTGAAGGTATGGATGCTGCTTACTGGGTCAGGATGAGAGATGTCACACTGTCCTGACTTATTATAAATGGTATATGAAGTGAGTGGTGGGACGCTGCTTCATAAGTAAAGTAAGTGAGTGAAGGCATGGATGTTGCTTACTGGGTCAGGATGAGAGATGTCACACTGCCCTGACTTATTAGAAATGGTATACGAAGTGAGTGGTGGGATGCTGCTTCATAAGTAAAGTAAGTGAGTGGAGGATGGATGCTGCTTACTGGGTCAGTATGAGAGATGTCACACTGTCCTGACTTATTATAAATGGTATATGAAGTGAGTGGTGGGACGCTGCTTCATAAGTAAAGTAAGTGAGTGAAGATATGCATGCTGCTTACTGGGTCAGGATGAGAGATGTCACACTGTCCTGCCACATTATAAATGGTATCTGAAGTGAGTGGTGGGATGCTGCTTCATAAGTAAAGTAAGTGAGTGGAGGATAGATGCTGCTTACTGGGTCAGGATGAGAGATGTCACACTGTCCTGACTTATTATAAATGGTATATGAAGTGAGTGGTGGGACGCTGCTTCATAAGTAAAGTAAGTGAGTGAAGGTATGCATGCTGCTTACTGGGTCAGGATGAGAGATGTCACACTGTCCTGACTTATTATAAATGGTATATGAAGTGATTGGTGGGACGCTGCTTCATAAGTAAAGTAAGTGAGTGAAGGTATGGATGCTGCTTACTGGGTCAGGATGAGAGATGTTACACTGTCCTGACTTATTATAAGTGGTATACGAAGTGAGTGGTGGGACGCTGCTTCATAAGTAAAGTAAGTGAGTCAAGGTATGCATGCTGCTTACTGAGTCAGGATGAGAGATGTCTCACTGCCCTGACTTATTATAAATGGTATATGAAGTGAGTGGTGGGACGCTGCTTCATAAGTAAAGTAAGTGAGTGGAGGATGGATGCTGCTTACTGGGTCAGGATGAAAGATGTCACAATGTCCTGACTTATTATAAATGGTATATGAAGTGACTGGTGGGACGCTGCTTCATAAGTAAAGTAAGTGAGTGAAGGTATGGATGCTGCTTATTGGGTCAGGATGAGAGATGTCACACTGTCTTGACTTATTATAAATGGTATATGAAGTGAGTGGTGGGACGCTGCTTCATAAGTAAAGTAAGTGAGTGAAGGAATGGATGCTGCTTACTGGGTCAGGATGAGAGATGTCACACTGCCCTGACTTATTATAAATGGTATGCGAAGTGAGTGGTGGGACACTGCTTCATAAGTGAAGTAAGTGAGTGAAGGTATGCATGCTGCTTACTGGGTCAGTATAAGAGATGTCACACTGTCCTGACTTATTATAAATGGTATATGAAGTGAGTGGTGGGACGCTGCTTCATAAGTAAAGTGAGTGAGTGGAGGTATGCATGCTGCTTACTGGGTCAGGATGAGAGATGTCACACTGTCCTGACTTATTATAAATGGTATATGAAGTGAGTGGTGGGACGCTGCTTCATAAGTAAAGTAAGTGAGTGAAGGTATGCATGCTGCTTAATGAGTCAGGATGAGAGATGTCTCACTGCCCTGACTTATTATAAATGGTATATGAAGTGAGTGGTGGGATGCTGTTTCATAAGTAAAGTAAGTGAGTGGAGGATAGATGCTGCTTACTGGGTCAGGATGAGAGATGTCACACTGACGTGACTTATTATAAATGGTATATGAAGTGAGTGGTGGGACGCTGTTTCATAAGTAAAGTAAGTGAGTGAAGGTATGCATGCTGCTTACTGGGTCAGGATGAGAGATGTCACACTGACGTGACTTATTATAAATGGTATACGAAGTGAGTGGTGGGATGCTGCTTCATAAGTAAAGTAAGTCAGTGAAGGAATGCATGCTGTTTACTGGGTCAGGATGAGAGATGTCACACTGTCCTGACTTATTATAAATGGTATATGAAGTGAGTGGTGGGACGCTGCTTCATAAGTAAAGTAAGTGAGTGAAGGTATGGATGCTGCTTACTGGGTCAGGATGAGAGATGTCACACTGTCCTGACTTATTATAAATGGTATATGTAGTGAGTGGTGGGACGCTGCTTCATAAGTAAAGTAAGTGAGTGAAGGTATGGATGCTGCTTACTGGCTCAGGATGAGAGATGTCGCACTCTGACTTATTATAAATGGTATATGAAGTGAGTGGTGGGACGCTGCTTCATAAGTAAAGTAAGTGAGTGGAGGTATGTATGCTGCTTACTGGGTCAGGATGAAAGATGTCACACTGTCCTGACTTATTATAAATGGTATATGAAGTGAGTGGTGAGACTCTGCTTCATAAGAAAAGTAAGTGAGTGAAGGCATGCATGCTGCTTACTGGGTCAGGATGAGAGATGTCACACTGCCCTGACTTATTATAAATGGTATATGAAGTGAGTGGTGGGACGCTGCTTCATAATTGAAGTAAGTGAGTGAAGGTATGCATGCTGCTTACTGGGTCAGTATGAGAGATGTCACACTGTCCTGACTTATTATAAATGGTATATGAAGTGAGTGGTGGGACGCTGCTTCATAAGTAAAGTAAGTGAGTGGAGGATGGATGCTGCTTTCTGGGTCAGGATGAGAGATGTCACACTGTCCTGACTTATTATAAATGGTATATGAAGTGAGTGGTGGGATGCTGCTTCATAAGTAAAGTAAGTGAGTGAAGGTATGCATGCTGCTTATTGGGTCAGGATGAGAGATGTCACACTTTCCTGACTTATTATAAATGGTATATGAAGTGACTGGTGGGACGCTGCTTCATAAGTAAAGTAAGTGAGTCAAGGCATGGATGCTGCTTACTGGGTCAGGATGAGAGATGTCACACTGTCCTGACTTATTATAAATGGTATACGAAGTGAGTGGTGGGACGCTGCTTCATAAGTAAAGTAAGTGAGTGGAGGATGGATGCTGCTTACTGGGTCAGGATGAGAGATGTCTCACTGCCCTGACTTATTATAAATGGTATATGAAGTGAGTGGTGGGACGCTGCTTCATAAGTAAAGTAAGTGAGTGGAGGATGGATGCTGCTTACTGGGTCAGGATGAGAGATGTCACACTGTCCTGACTTATTATAAATGGTATATGAAGTGAGTGGTGGGACGCTGCTTCATAAGTAAAGTAAGTGAGTGAAGGCATGGATGTTGCTTACTGGGTCAGGATGAGAGATGTCACACTGCCCTGACTTATTAGAAATGGTATACGAAGTGAGTGGTGGGATGCTGCTTCATAAGTAAAGTAAGTGAGTGGAGGATGGATGCTGCTTACTGGGTCAGTATGAGAGATGTCACACTGTCCTGACTTATTATAAATGGTATATGAAGTGAGTGGTGGGACGCTGCTTCATAAGTAAAGTAAGTGAGTGAAGATATGCATGCTGCTTACTGGGTCAGGATGAGAGATGTCACACTGTCCTGACATATTATAAATGGTATACGAAGTGAGTGGTGGGATGCTGCTTCATAAGTAAAGTAAGTGAGTGGAGGATAGATGCTGCTTACTGGGTCAGGATGAGAGATGTCACACTGTCCTGACTTATTATAAATGGTATATGAAGTGAGTGGTGGGACGCTGCTTCATAAGTAAAGTAAGTGAGTGAAGGTATGCATGCTGCTTACTGGGTCAGGATGAGAGATGTCACACTGTCCTGACTTATTATAAATGGTATATGAAGTGCTTGGTGGGACGCTGCTTCATAAGTGAAGTAAGTGAGTGAAGGTATGGATGCTGCTTACTGGGTCAGGATGAGAGATGTTACACTGTCCTGACTTATTATAAGTGGTATACGAAGTGAGTGGTGGGACGCTGCTTCATAAGTAAAGTAAGTGAGTCAAGGTATGCATGCTGCTTACTGAGTCAGGATGAGAGATGTCTCACTGCCCTGACTTATTATAAATGGTATATGAAGTGAGTGGTGGGACGCTGCTTCATAAGTAAAGTAAGTGAGTGGAGGATGGATGCTGCTTACTGGGTCTGGATGAAAGATGTCACAATGTCCTGACTTATTATAAATGGTATATGAAGTGACTGGTGGGACGCTGCTTCATAAGTAAAGTAAGTGAGTGAAGGTATGGATGCTGCTTATTGGGTCAGGATGAGAGATGTCACACTGTCTTGACTTATTATAAATGGTATATGAAGTGAGTGGTGGGACGCTGCTTCATATGTAAAGTAAGTGAGTGAAGGAATGGATGCTGCTTACTGGGTCAGGATGAGAGATGTCACACTGCCCTGACGTATTATAAATGGTATGCGAAGTGAGTGGTGGGTCACTGCTTCATAAGTGAAGTAAGTGAGTGAAGGTATGCATGCTGCTTACTGGGTCAGTATAAGAGATGTCACACTGTCCTGACTTATTATAAATGGTATATGAAGTGAGTGGTGGGACGCTGCTTCATAAGTAAAGTGAGTGAGTGGAGGTATGCATGCTGCTTACTGGGTCAGGATGAGAGATGTCACACTGTCCTCACTTATTATAAATGGTATATGAAGTGAGTGGTGGGACGCTGCTTCATAAGTAAAGTAAGTGAGTGAAGGTATGCATGCTGCTTACTGAGTCAGGATGAGAGATGTCTCACTGCCCTGACTTATTATAAATGGTATATGAAGTGAGTGGTGGGATGCTGTTTCATAAGTAAAGTAAGTGAGTGGAGGATAGATGCTGCTTACTGGGTCAGGATGAGAGATGTCACACTGACGTGACTTATTATAAATGGTATATGAAGTGAGTGGTGGGACGCTGTTTCATAAGTAAAGTAAGTGAGTGAAGGTATGCATGCTGCTTACTGGGTCAGGATGAGAGATGTCACACTGACGTGACTTATTATAAATGGTATACGAAGTGAGTGGTGGGATGCTGCTTCATAAGTAAAGTAAGTCAGTGAAGGTATGCATGCTGTTTACTGGGTCAGGATGAGAGATGTCACACTGTCCTGACTTATTATAAATGGTATATGAAGTGAGTGGTGGGACGCTGCTTCATAAGTAAAGTAAGTGAGTGAAGGCATGGATGCTGCTTACTGGGTCAGGATGAGAGATGTCACACTGTCCTGACTTATTATAAATGGTATATGTAGTGAGTGGTGGGACGCTGCTTCATAAGTAAAGTAAGTGAGTGAAGGTATGGATGCTGCTTACTGGCTCAGGATGAGAGATGTCGCACTCTGACTTATTATAAATGGTATATGAAGTGAGTGGTGGGACGCTGCTTCATAAGTAAAGTAAGTGAGTGGAGGTATGTATGCTGCTTACTGGGTCAGGATGAAAGATGTCACACTGTCCTGACTTATTATAAATGGTATATGAAGTGAGTGGTGAGACTCTGCTTCATAAGTAAAGTAAGTGAGTGAAGGCATGCATGCTGCTTACTGGGTCAGGATGAGAGATGTCACACTGCCCTGACTTATTATAAATGGTATATGAAGTGAGTGGTGGGACGCTGCTTCATAAGTGAAGTAAGTGAGTGAAGGTATGCATGCTGCTTACTGGGTCAGTATGAGAGATGTCACACTGTCCTGACTTATTATAAATGGTATATGAAGTGAGTGGTGGGACGCTGCTTCATAAGTAAAGTAAGTGAGTGGAGGATGGATGCTGCTTTCTGGGTCAGGATGAGAGATGTCACACTGTCCTGACTTATTATAAATGGTATATGAAGTGAGTGGTGGGATGCTGCTTCATAAGTAAAGTAAGTAAGTGAAGGTATGAATGCTGCTTATTGGGTCAGGATGAGAGATGTCACACTTTCCTGACTTATTATAAATGGTATATGAAGTGACTGGTGGGACGCTGCTTCATAAGTAAAGTAAGTGAGTCAAGGCATGGATGCTGCTTACTGGGTCAGGATGAGAGATGTCACACTGTCCTGACTTATTATAAATGGTATACGAAGTGAGTGGTGGGACGCTGCTTCATAAGTAAAGTAAGTGAGTGGAGGATGGATGCTGCTTACTGGGTCAGGATGAGAGATGTCTCACTGCCCTGACTTATTATAAATGGTATATGAAGTGAGTGGTGGGACGCTGCTTCACAAGTAAAGTAAGTGAGTGAAGGCATGGATGCTGATTACTGGGTCAGGATGAGAGATGTCACACTGTCCTGACTTATTATAAATGGTATACGAAGTGAGTGGTGGGATGCTGCTTCATAAGTAAAGTAAGTGAGTGGAGGATGGATGCTGCTTTCTGGGTCAGGATGAGAGATGTCACACTGTCCTGACTTATTATAAATGGTATATGAAGTGAGTGGTGGGAAGTTGCTTCATAAGTAAAGTAAGTGAGTGAAGGTATGCATGCTGCTTACTGGGTCAGGATGAGAGATGTCACACTGTCCTGACTTATTATAAATGGTATATGAAGTGAGTGTTGGGATGCTGCTTCATAAGTAAAGTAAGTGAGTGAAGGTATGCATGCTGCTTACTGGGTCAGGATGAGAGATGTCACACTCTGACTTATTATAAATGGTATATGAAGTGAGTGGTGGGATGCTGCTTCATAAGTAAAGTAAGTGAGTGAAGGTATGCATGCTGTTTACTGGGTCAGGATGAGAGATGTCACACTGTCCTGACTTATTATAAATGGTATATGAAGTTAGTGGTGGGACGCTGCTTCATAAGTAAAGTAAGTGAGTGAAGGTATGGATGCTGCTTACTGGCTCAGGATGAGAGATGTCACACTGTCCTGACTTATTATAAATGGTATGTGAAGTGAGTGGTGGGACGCTGCTTCATAAGTAAAGTAAGTGAGTGAAGGTATGGATGCTGCTTACTGGGTCAGTATGAGAGATGTCACACTGTCCTGACTTATTATAAATGGTATATGAAGTGAGTGGTGGGACGCTGCTTCATAAGTAAAGTAAGTGAGTGAAGGTATGGATGCTGCTTACTGGCTCAGGATGAGAGATGTCAAACTGTCCTGACTTATTATAAATGGTATGTGAAGTGAGTGGTGGGATGCTGCTTCATAAGTAAAGTAAGTGAGTGAAGGTATGCATGCTGCTTACTGGGTCAGGATGAGAGATGTCACACTGTCCTGACATTATAAATGGTATATGAAGTGAGTGGTGGGACGCTGCTTCATAAGTAAAGTAAGTGAGTGAAGGTATGGATGCTGCTTACTGGGTCAGGATGAGAGATGTCACACTGTCCTGACTTATCATAAATGGTATATGAAGTGAGCGATGGGACGCTGCTTCATAAGTATAGTAAGTGAGTGATGGTATGGATGCTGCTTACTGGATTAGGATGAGTGAGGTCACGTTGTCCTGATTAACATTACATGGATCTTTATGCTGTGATGAAATCAGCTATACTATGTTCAGTTGTAATAAATATTGGTTATCAAAGCTATGAAAATATGCACAGAAAGGAAACAACAGAACCGCAAACCACGTACTTAATAAAATAAATAAGAGATTTTTTGAGCATGCTTTCATCAAAATACTTCTTCAGAATAACAATAACGATTATTCTGAAGAAGTCTTTTGACAAAAGCACGCTCAATAAATCTCTTATTTATTTTAAGTACGTGGTGTGCAGTTCTGTTGTTGCCTTTCTGTGCATATTTTCCTAGTTTCGTTGCTTGGATTTTGTGTTTTTTGGTTATCAAAGCTATGTTATGGAAGTTCAATAAAGGTCATTAAACGTCATTCAGAGTGATGTGTTTATAAGAGGACTAGGACAAAAATAGCATTGCTCATTGAAATTGCTACACCCAGTGACTACAGTGTCTTATGTACAGAGAGACACAAAGACATAAAATACCAGGATTTGCAGGCACAAATGAGGGCAATATGGAAGAAGAATATCCAGGCAGTTCCAATAGTAGTAGGAGCAATGGGTCTTATAAAAAGAATTTACATTCACACTTAGTATGCTACCAATACAAGTAACTCCATATGAAATGCAGAAGGAGTCATTACTAGGCACATTGCAGCCGCTGCAAAGAGCACTTCTGGCTAACCTCAAAGATTGAAACAATACTAATTTCATGATCTTTAATCGTACTTTGACTTAGGAATGGGGTCCATTCCCATCATGGTATTAGAAACCCAAAAGACTTGGAGAAATTAATAAAGAGTGAACAAAAAGTAACATTTAAAGCAGGAAAGCTGAAACACCTAGAAAATATTGACCTGGGATAAGAAGGTGATGTAAAAGAACTTGAACAGGAGAGAGTGTATAAATATCTTGGAGTAGATGAAAGGTCAGCAATAAACCAAGAACAAATGAGTACAAAACATAGTAAGAAACATTTCAACAGAATAAAGCTAATATTAGAAACTGCTTTAACATCCAGGAATAAAAGTTAGAGCTATAAATCAGCTTGCTCTTCCTCTTCTGGCTTATAGCTCTAGCATGATTGGCTGGTCTCAAACAGCATTAAATCAGCAATACAAGAAAAACAAGAAAAATGTTTCATGCTTATCAAATGTTGTTGTTTCTTTCGGCTTTTCCCGGTTAGGGGTCGCCACAGTGGAACTCCGGTCCACTAATGATTGGCAGTTGATTTTTACGTGCTGAGTTGCAGCCCTAATGCACAACCTTCAACGAAGGTACACCCATTCACGCATGTCTCCATGCAGAAGACGCTCTAGCTAAGAGTCGAACCGGTCAGCATCTTACTGTAAGGCCACAACGCTACCGGAGCACCACCACCGCGGATTCATGCTTATCAAATGATATATAAAAATCAGTGCATGGCAACATAGGCATAGCTAGGGTGGAACAAAGAGGGCGGCTGCCTCAAAAGTAAGGTGTTAGGAGGCATGATTGGCAGATGCTGATTGTGAGGTAACACAAGTGAAATGCTTCAGCACTTCAGTGATGACTACAAATATAGTACTGGTATTCATAAATACATGCCAACACTGTATTTGCAGTGTCTGATGAAGCACGTTAAGTGCATCAGTTGAACTGCAGCAAGTCTCTTGTTTTGAAGCAAGTGGTTCACTATGATTTCTGAGTAGATTAGTTTTTTTTTTTTTTTTTGGTTTGTTTGTTTGTTCTGAAGTGCTAGAGGACTTTTTTGGTCTTTTTTGATTACTTTTCAAGTTAGAGTTGACAGGGGGTACCAGACTGGGGAACAGTACAAGGTAATAGCTAATATAGTTACCTAGTTATGGTTCTGCATGGCAAGATTATAAACCCTTCAGCATGAATATGCTAAGGGCCTCCTCAAAATTGCTTATATGTATAAATCTTCAGTCATAGGATTGCTTATGTATTTGTTGACATCATCAGATTTAAACATATTAAAAGTTCTAAACCATGAAGAAGATTAATCAAGATGGTTTCTTTACTCAGATTAGCAAAAATAGTTTGGAAAGGAGTGGGAATAGAAATTAAACCATAAGGAGACAAACATCAGGAAGCAACAGGATGCCAAAAAGAAAAAGAAAAAAAATATAAAGAACATTCCAGAGGAAAAGAAAAAAAAAGCCAGAAATTTCACAATTATAGTATTATGTATAGAAAATACCTAGAACAGCCATATATTGATCAAGATTTGATGCATGAATAGTTAAGGCTAAGTGAATTTAAACCAAAAAATGAAAGGTTAATAATGGGAGCTCAAGATAGAGGAGTATGTACACCATACCTTTCAACATCTTAGAGCAAGAAATCTGGACAAAGCCATAAATAATTGGGAGACAAAGACCCAAAATAGGGACATTTTTAAATATTGCTCTTACAATCTTAGAAAGTTGACAGAATAACAAGTTTTGCACTAGCATGAATATTCTGAAGGGTATGAAGTCTAAAAATTCAATGTCTGTCTTTAGTTTCTGACTTCAACCCTCAATGATCTACCAATGATTTCTCCAGAAAACCACAATTTTATGAGAAACAGACCAAAAATATGAGGCAAGAATCTAGACATTCTGCAAAAATCTGTACAATTGAGAGGAATGATGTACACATTAATCTGGCCTAGTAGAACAGACAGAGTTAAAGCCCTTACTGTGCCCCAGATGACCTGTGTTTGAGTAGTAGCACTGGTATCAAAAGGACTAGATGGGTGGAGGATGGGAAAAAGTGGCCAACACTAGCTTACCCATTTTGGGAAGAGGGAGGCTGCCAAACCTAACTGCAATAGCAGTGTTAAGACCCAGGCAGCCTCTGTGTTACAAGCAGCGTATGGCTTGATCCAGAGGTTGTGCATACATGGAAACATGTTTGCACCTCCCAAAGGTAGAAATTATAGAGCTCACAAGGCTAGTATGGGGTTCTGGAGCATAGAATTATGGTGCTGCAGCAGTGTCTTTGATCTCCTCACAAGCCCTGGACTTGGGTTGGGTTGAGTTTGTGGGAGGATAAGATGGGTGCAGCAGACCCAGCGAATTAGGAGAAGAGCTGGTGGCTGCTGCTAGTCAGCTGTGAGGAGGGGCAGAAAAAAAGTTAACTAAGATAGCTGACAAAGTACAGATGGGTATATAAAGTCTATGGCAAATGTAGGAGATATAGACAAATGCAAGTTGTGTAGTACAGAGAAAAATATAGTTGGACATCTTACTGTTAGTTGCAATATACTCAAGGTTGAGGATTGGTAAAAAAATGACAATGTGATAAGACTGTTGCACTGTGGATTGTGCAAACACACAGCTGAAAAGCACTGGAAACATGAACCACAAAGAACTAGTAAAAAATGAAAGCATGAGGTGCATGGCCAAGATGGTGAGCAGTTAACAGCACTGTTTTTAGCTCTGCTTCATTTTAACATCTCTGGCAAGATTTTTTAATAAAAAAACTCAAGCAGAATGTTCCACAACTTGATGGATTTATAATTGAATATCTGCTAAAAGATTTATTACAAAAACATTTTAATTGCTTTTTCCTGTCAAGAAAACTAGAAAGAACTCATTGTCTCAGAATCATACCTCTCAACTGTACAGATATTCCCAGAATGTCCAGATTTTGGCCTCATATTTTTCGTCTGTTCTTCATAAAATGTGTGGTTTTCTGGTAAATTATTGAGTATTGAAGTCACTAAATAAAACTACATAAAGACAAACATTTGAGTTTCAGACTTTGTATCCTTCAGAAAATATATAATAATGCAACACATTTTATTCTAGCAACTTTCTAAGTTTATAGGAACAATATTTAAATTCTGTCCCTATTTTTGGGCCTTTGTCCCCCCATTCTTTCTAGCTTTGTCCAGATTTCTTTCACTAAGAGGTTGAGAGGTATGCTCAGAATGAACCACTCTAAGCCCATTGTACAGGATAGTACTATGAAAAAAGACATACACACTTTACTAAGTAAAATCAGTGAGCTATCTGCAAAGATAGATACATTTGAAAGCAAAATGGACAATTTTAAAGAGGAATGTAAAAAACAAGTTGAAGTGCTGAGTGAATCTTTTGACATAAACTACAATCATCACAAATCTCATGTACAGAAGAGGCAATGTCTGATTTTGATGGAAGATTACTTGAAAATGAGAACAGCACTGAATTTCTTCTGAAACAAAACTACTTATTCTGAGATAAAATAGAAAAGTTAGAGAACAGATCTAGAAGGAATAACATCAGGATTTATGGGATTCCTGAAAAAAAGAGGCAGACAGTATGATTGTGGAATTAAATTAAATATTCTTTGATTAGGTGGACACAGTATTGGACTTTATTTTATACTTTGGTAGCCTTCTCACTGCTTACAGTCGTGAAGTAACAAGAGATGGTTGGTTATTAATGACAAAAACAGTAAAATAACTGAAGGACAAATAAAAATCAATGTATTTCATGGGTATGAATTCTTATTAATTTAAATAAGTGCCTGAATACTTATGAAAATGTGTGTTGTATATTGCTTTTTACAAGGTAAATAATTTGTTTCTTTCTTTCCCTACATCAAATGGTTACTAGTTCCCTTTCTAAAATGTTGAGTTTGATTCCTTTAGCTATATGAAATTAAGGCCACTTATTTTCACTTAGAGTTTAAAAGGTTAAACTATTCATCTTACTGAAACATAATCATATTATGATGAAATTTATGTTAGGTGGCACAGTTTCTGATATCTTGGCAAAGTTGAGTAATGTACTATTAAATATAATACAAGATGCAACAAGTGGCACTAAAGAGGCATATTAAGTTACATTCTGGGTTCTTAAAATGGTCCAATAGTATGCTAATGATAGTATACTTAACATGCAATAGCACCGAGGGAAGACATGCTATATTATAAACAAAGTCTAAAAAATATAGATTTTTTATATATAAAAGTTAACTATTGGAATTATATCAAATAATTAGAGTAGCACTGACACTTTTACAAGTTAAACCTGGACCACACATAACTGTCTTTTGTAATGCAAGTGTATATGCTATGTCTCCTTTAAAAATGACAGTCTACTTTTTATTAAACGTGTCATACGAATAGTGCTTGCCAAATCATTAAATGTTATTTCTTTGAGTGCAATAGTTTTTTAGTGGTTGGGATACTTTAAGATGTTTTTTGTTGATTTTTGGTGGTTTGGAGGGGTTTGATGGATTGATGTACAGTGCGAAGGTGGCATGGATTAACTTGTGAGTGTTTTTGTGTGAATTGCAACTGATTTTCATTTTCAAACCCTTATGAAAACCAGCTTGAAACAACTTAGAATCATGAACACTTTTGTGATGTTGTGGGAGTTCTAAAATGCTAAGAACTGTCCAGGTTACTTTTTCCTGTCTAAAAGTAAATAAGCATAATACTTTTAATCATATACTAAGATGTCAAAGAAGTTAGATAATAAGCAAAAGGCAATGAATTGCATTCTAAACCACTGTCAGTTATTACATAGTTCTGAATGCTTGCTACTGATAGCATACTTGGCATGCAACAGTACCCGGGAAAGTTATACTATACTATAAACAAAGTATAAAAAATAGTTTGTTACATATATAAAAGTTATTATCGAAATGTTATCAAATAATTAGAGTAACATTCACATGTTTACAAGTTAAACCTGGATCACACATAACTGTAATTCTTGTAATGGAAATTCATGTGCTATGTCTCCTTTAAAAAATATGACAGTCTGCTTTATATTAAACATCTCATACAAATAGTGCTTACTGAATCATTAAATGTTATTTCTTTAAATGCAATAGCTTTTTAGTGGTTAACATACTTTGAAATTATTTTTGTTGCTTTTTTTTAGTGGTTTGGAAGGGTTTGAGGGATTGATGTATAAAGCAAATGTGGCTTGGATTCACTTGTGAATGTTTTTGTGTGGGCTGTAGCTGATAAACTGTTCATTTGCAAGCCATTGTCATGAGGACCAGCTTAAAACAACTTAATTAGAATCATGAGCACTTTTGTGATGTTGCGGGAGTTCTAAAATTCTAAGAACTGTCCAGGTTACTTCTTCCTGTCTAAAAGTAAATAATCATAATATTTTGAATCACATGCTCAGATGTCAATGAATACAAGTTAGATAATAAATAAAAGACAATGAATTGCATTCTAAAGGGTCTATATTAGATAATCGAACTTTCAAAAGTTCGACTGTCATATGGTCAACACCATATGATCAAATTTGTAAAAGTTCGAACATCTAATAAAAAAGTAAACTACACAAATAATCTACCTGAATGTTTTAAGTAGCTCTTTAAATATACCAATTCCAAGATCATACTACAGTGCAGAAAATAGAAATCTTCCCATTCTGCGCTGTACAGAGATCACCGTTAAAACATTTGAACTTTCAAAAATTCAATCATATGGTGTCGACCATATGACACTCAAACTTTTGAAAGGTTGATTATCTAATAAAGACCCTATTCTAAACCACTGTCAGTTTTTACATAGTTCTGAATGCTTGAAGTAGAACAAAAAGATAATTTATATAGTAGTCTATAGAATGACACTTCTGGTAAATTTTTTAGGATTGTGTTTTATCTGTTATTGTCTCTTTTTAATTATAACAAAACTTAATATCTCAGAACAATTTATTATGGCAACTTTGAATCTTAAAAGGGAAGATTCTTAGATGTTTGTCCAGATACTATTAGACATAACATTTAAGGAAAAATAGGACTGATTCTAACAGTAATACTAGATTAAAGAGTATCAAATATATAAGGGGAAATATAAATGGTCTGTTATATGACACTCTACACTAGGACAATAGCTAAAATATAAAACCTAGGAATAAAGTAATAGTACAAGACATAGTGTACAAACAGAAATAGAAGAGATCAGAATAAGTAAATAAATAGTTGAAGAATATAAGTATGTCTACAAGGGTGGGAGATTGGCAAAGTGCTTAAAGTGTTCACCTTATAGACACAAAATGCAGCATTTGATTCTCACATGGGGTAATTGGCTGGACTTGGAATGGCCCTCTAGGAGAGTTGCCTGGTAGCAATTTACAAACTTATGATCCTGTGAACAACTTTACACATAGTAAATAAAATAGAAAAAATATAAAATCATTTGACCTATAAATTAATAAATATCAAAATAATTGACTTTTGCCCTTTAGTAGATAAGGGAAATAATGTGTATACAAAGAAAGATGATTGTAGAGTTATTCAGTTTGGTCAACTTATAATAAAGATTCTGAACACCTGTTTAACTTTTCTTATTCATAATAACTCACTGACGGCTTTATTTAAGATGATGCATACCAAAAATATGAGACACATTAATATGAATCAGAAGCATGAGCTAAGCTTTGTTACTCTAATGGAGAGTTTGAGATGTCATTTGTTCATCTTTTTCAACAAACTAGGAATATGTTATTGCATAGTAGAATGTTTTAGGGTTATATCATTAGGTAATTTTTTTATTTGTTTCAAAAGTTTTGTCCATAGCCGAAGGTTTCATATTATAACATATAAAGTATATAATAGCTTCTGTATACTTATGTTTTTTTTCCTCTTTTATATACTTGTCCTTTTTTTAAATGTATATCTAGTAATATTAATGGATTGAATAATCCAGTAAAGAAGGAGAGTCTATTCAAATACTTACAATTACATAAAGGTCAAATAGTACTTCT
Source organism: Protopterus annectens (assembly GCF_019279795.1). Classification (NCBI taxonomy): domain Eukaryota; kingdom Metazoa; phylum Chordata; order Ceratodontiformes; family Protopteridae; genus Protopterus; species Protopterus annectens. Next base: position 1,625,696,352 of record NC_056731.1, read on the forward strand.
ACAGGAAAAATGTTTACTTAATAAAGATTTAATGAAAACTTTCATTAAAGAATTATTTTGTTTCAGCAAGTTCTGGCTTTTGAGCTAAAGGAAGAGGCACCCTCATTTTATGGAATAACTCACCAATAATGCCTAAAGTAAAAGATACCTATGTTGATAAAATGGTATGTTAGTCATTGTTAAGTTTCAGTGGAACAGAAAACTATGTACATTGGTGAACTCTTATTGGATTCCAGGGGTTGGAGCTAAAGATGCAAAAATTACTTAGACACTATAGCCTATTACATGAAAGGGAAAGTCATAATGGTTGGTGATTTTAACTGCATTTTATCAGTGAAAGATTCCACTGCATATAGAAAGCTGATAATAACATCTTCAGCCAAACATTTAATGAATTTTGTAAATCTAATGAAATTAAAGGATATATATAAACTATAGAAAACAAACTCACTTCAATTTTCCCATTATACAGATAGATATGGAACACAAATACTGATAAAAAGTTTGTCTCAAACAATCTGTTATCACATTTCAGAGAAGTTCCGATAGTTTTGTGCCCATTATCAGAACATAATGCTATAACCTTTAATATTATTTTAATAACTGACAGTCTAATATGTCACTGGAGATTACCAGTGTACATTATTAAAATAAAAGGATTCAAGGACTGGTGTGTTAAAGAGATCAAAATTTTCATAGAAATAAACATGAATGGTAAAGTAACTGACATTGCCCTGTGGGATTCACTAAAGGCTTACTTAAATGGAAAAGTTACAGGCTGGTATATCAGTAAAACAAGAGACTGGGACAAATAATTAAATACACTACAGGCCAAAATAGACACACTGAAGTTAAATCTAAAACCAAATGACATTATCAGTCAGTCTGAACTTAAAAACCTAAATATAAAATATGTTGAAATTCCAAATCATAAAGTTTCAATAAACCTGGAAAAACTTCAAGCATATTCAGTGAATCCTTTAAGCTTGCATAAACTTGTTCTTAGATCAAAGAAAATGAATAAATTAAATCATATCAAAGAACTTATAACATATAAGAATAATAAAAAAGAAAGCAGAACAGATATCAATAGTATTCTTGAGGACTTGAAAATATTTTATGAAAATAATAAATAATAATACAAATAACCTAAATAATGATTACATAGTTGAAACTTTTCTAAGGGAAAATATAAATAATAAATTAACAAGTGAACAAATAAAAAAATTGACAGACCATTATCTTTAACAAAAATAAAAGATGAAATAAAAAGTTAAAAAATAATAAGGTGCCGGGCTTAGATGGTCTTATATCAGAACTATATAAAATACTACCTGATGATGGTTGAAATATTGGGTCTATGTTTGGCTACCAAAAAATAAAAAACCTGAAATGAGAAATATCAAACAGAAGACAGTGAAACTAACAATTACTAAAGAATGACACCATCGAAAAAAGTCATTGAATGGCCATAGTCAGCCAACATCACAAACACAGCTAATCAAGGTGGGGAGGACTGCACACCCCCACAACCCCCAGCTATATATACCAACTTTGAGATCACATTACAGTGGGAAATATGGCAATTTTAAAAGGTTCCCCCTTCACTTATTTTATGCATTGCATTATTTCCTGGTTGTTGGCTAATTATGGCCATTTGATTAAATTATTTTTGATGATGTGTCCTGTCTCATTAGGTGACTTCTCAAATTAATATCTAAAATATTACTGCTGGGATAGCCTGCAGAATGACATAATTTCTGGTCATCTGACTTCTAGTTCCCAGGCCAAAACCTCCATTACTAGAAGCTGGCAGCATTTAGCATCTACCTGTAAAAATATACAGACAAGGGCTTTTGCTCAGATCTATGGCAGATGCTGGAAATCATAAAACAATTGCATTCCTTCATGCTTCAAATTAGCAATTAGTTCACTCCAAGAACAATACAGAAAGCTTCCTAGTACAGACTTTGTGTCTCTAGCAACATTGAAAACTTGAAAGATAGCCTCCTTATTGTGTAGCCTATAAAGTAGTTTAATTTCAGATATTTTTCTAAAGTTTGCTGGACTGAGGTTAACCCTCCAGTTTCCTCTATTAAGCATATACATTTAAATAGTTACAGTAGTGCAGGTACATTTCTGTTCTCTTCCAGTAGGGCATGTTGTGATTACATTTCAAACACAGTACTCTACAAATACCTTTTCAACACACACGTCTGTACAAGCAGTTTGATATACACATGACATACGGTTCTAATACATATTTCGATATTCACCAATGATATATAATTATTTTACAAAATTCCAGCTAGCTGTGCTGGCAGTATCTCCTTTTGTCACACACGCACACACACACACACACACACACACACACACACACACACACACACACACACACACACACACACGCACACACACACACACGCACACTCACACACACACACACACACACACACACACACACACACACACACACACACACACACACACACACACACACACACACGTGTGTGTATTTTTTCTATCTCTGTTTGTGTCAAAAAGTGTCAATATTATCCTAATGATATTCTCCCATATCACTATTACATATATCATGTATTTTACAAAATATATACATATTTTAATTTTGGTGTATATCATATGTGCACAATAAAACAATTATCCATATTCCTTTGTCCATCAGCAAACCTTGCAACTAATAAGAACCCTTACTCTAAACATCTACCCCAACTGGTTAACTTAAGAAAAAAAATGAAACTACTTGCATTGCATGTACTATGAATAAACTCTAAACTGCCCTAAAAGAATTACCTCCACCTAAATTAGATCCATAGATGATGACTCTATCCTTGCTTTATAAAAACTAAGTAGGAACATCATAAAAATAAAATAAAAGTAAGATCATAACCAGCTAATTAGAAAATAGCATTACTTGGCAAAATTGATCCAATCTTATATAAGCAAACTTGGAGAAGATTCACCTGCATGAAAAAGTACTAACTTACAAACTAAGAAATCTTGACATACCCTTCAATCACAAAGACCTTTTCTTACACATTAAGAAGAAATAAAAAAATTACCACATGACTGTGCATAAACTCAACCAAGAAACAACCCCATTCATAAGGCCCTATAGAAATCACATTAGCAGTATTCAACAGACAGCTTTTGCAACTGGACTCCCTAATGAATTGTCAAGACCCAGTTTGATGAGCCCCCCACAACCCCTGAACATATATATACCAACTCCAAGATTATTATACCTTGGAGAAAGAATATTCTGAGATATGGCAATCTGGCATATGTAAGTCTGGATTTTTGGATATTTGGTCTCCTCTTTTTAAGATTTGGCAATCTGAGATTTTAAATTGTTACCTCATCTTCTTCTTCTTCTTTTGGCTTTTCCCGGTTAGGGGTCACCACAGCAGATCACCTGTCCGCTCATGATTGGCAGTGGAGTTTTATGGTGTTTAATTGCCAGCCCGGCGCCCAACCTTCCACAGAAGGCACACATATGCACACACTCACACCTAGGGCCAATTTAGAATGTCCAATCCACCTACAGCATGTCTTTGGGATGTTGGGGGAAACTGGAGCACCCGGCAGAAACCCACGTGACTACAGGGAGGACATGCAGACTCTGCACAGAAGGCACCCCAGCCGAGGATCGAACCGGAGAGCCTCTTGCTGTGAGGTAGCAATGCTAACTGCTGCACCACTGTGGCCACCATAAATTGTTACCTCATAAACAACGTAATTACCTCATCCTACTGAAGTGAATGGGAAACTAATTTGAACTAATAAATAAATTGAAATAATTAGGTCTCTAGTTCACAAAACATCTTACACAGCACAAATTATTTTATTTACCCTTTGTTGGCAGGTTTAGTCCAGACTTACACATGCTAAATTGCCATATCTTGGAATATTCTCTTTTCTCCAAGGTATAATAATGAAGATGCACAGCACAGTCCATAATTTACATATATTTCTGAAAGGTAGTTGGAGCTCCATATAAACCAAATTACGTTATGGAATTGCTACTAGAATTAACAGTGGCATGATCTGGACAATACTGAGGAAGAAAACAGGACTCTACACATGCTGTCGTGTTTTCACTGATGTTGTGCTTAGCAGCCCATGGATGATCCACAGTATCAAACGTACAACCCAGAACTATGCCTCTGGCTGTCTAAAGCAACAAACTTCTATTGGAACCATGAGAGAAGGTAAATTGATTAAATCAATAACTGTGACAACTGCTCTGTAATGTAGCACAACCTTCACTGGTGCCATAGACCTGCAACAGACTGAATCCACAGCATAACTGAATCCCATCACTGAAATAATGTATATATGTGCCTTGCTCTGCAGTCATGGCAATAGAATGTGAGTGGTTTGAAAAGTCAAGTCAAATTATATTTCAGGAAATGAATCTTCATTATCTTGACACTGTAGAATAGGGCTACTAATGACCTGCAATGAGGTCCTTAGCCTCACCCTCCCAATGAAACATTTATTAATAGTTCTGTGCTATCACTGTGAACCGGACCTGCCCAGTGTTGCACAGCCATCCCTATTTTGCACCCTAAGGAATTTAACTCTCAGAGCAATGAACCAAATAGAGGTGTAAACTCCCCTAGAATGTATTCCTTCGTGTGGGAAAAGAAACTAACAGCACCAGACTAATAAAGACAAATTGAAAGGGAAGCCATTACAACAACTTCAAGGTAGTTCTACTTTTGTTATATACAGTATGTGGAAAAAATGCTTCTGGCAGAGACCTGCATTTAGCAAAAGTAGAAGTTAGTTCCACTGGCAAAATTGGATAAAAACCTGAGTATGATTCCAGTGACATAAATTTAATTAGGGCCCTGAGCCCCTGCTGGAGTTATCTTGGTGGTGGTGGAGAAGAATGACAGGATTTAACTCTGCTTGCCTTTCTTCAGGAAGGAAGGGTTGAGGATCATGTGTACCAGGCACATCCCTGTTATGGAAGCTCTGGGGTCTATTCATTTGGAGTCCATGTTTCTTACAAGTTTGTGACAAATGCAAGATATTCAAGCTAGCTAAGTAAGCCTTTATGAGAGCCAATTGAAACTAAGCATATTCTTAAATGTCATACTTTGTCCCCTTTTGGTCCGAATAATGAGGTTCCTTAAGATTTTTTTAACAGGTACTTTAAGATGTTAACTGTTGGTAATTACTATAGCAATTCAAAGTGTGTATTATATGCTGGTTTTACTCTTTGAAGAACTTGCCCAATTAGTGCTGGGTGAAATCTATAATACATTTTTGTCAGTATCTCTTTTCATCTTTTTTTAACAAAATCATTCTCATTTTTGTGTTTGTGGATGATTGAGGTATTCTAAGTTTAAGACGCATAGCCGGATGACAGGTAAGACTGTCAGGCTATAACTTTGATATATTAGACAGGTAGCTATTGAACCAGCATCATTCTTTGCAGTAGACATTCATGATGGACAAGGTTAAAGGACTTTGAGAAAAATAAAAAAAAAAGAGAGGAAGCCATTGCCATATTTAATAGTATAATTTGCCAGGCCCAGTGCTGTATCTGTCCTGTGGCCAGCTTGATAGTCATGTTGACTTTCTGTTAGAAGTTTATTTACTGTCATATAGTTTATAAATTAAAATGAGCATATTTGACATAGTTTGGACAAGTGTAGTGTTTAAATCAAGTAATGTGTAAAGATGAGCCCTGCTTAAGCAGTTCACTTTTGACTGAAGTTAAACTTTTTATAGTTTTCAAGTTCCACATCCATATCCATATGTTTTTATCCCCATACTTGATAAGTAGTTTTTCAAACTGTGATGTTACACTTTAGAGGATTATCTTTTAGACAGTTAAGAAGTATTCCAAGATCATTTTACTTATTGGGATTCTTTTCAGGATCCATTCAAATGTTTTATGCTGCCTTTTCCTGTTGGGTCCTTAATAATATTTGAAAATCCCAGGTCCAAGCATTCAGTATTGATTTCCTTGTAAGCATCTTCTTACCACAGAATGTTAAAGCACTGAATCAGGCTATCAGTTTAGGTAGCCTGGTTCTGGACTGGCATGCTTTACAAAGATGCAACCAATATATAAACATTTTTTTGTCTGTTTGTACTGATATGAATGCAGATTCACTAACTCAACTGAATGCTGGTTGACACACGCCCATATTTGAGAAAAATATCTATGATTAGTATTTTTATTTCTCCAGCTAGATTATCTTTTCTATCTTTTCTGAAACACTGTAGCCTTGAACTAAAAAATCAAGAGTATTTTATGTTGAATATAAGCCAAGAGTCAGATATGGCTAGTAAAATAAGTTTTTCTTTAAGGACCCATGTTGGGAATTCTGATATCTTATTGCATATTCTTCTGACTATACTGCCAAAGAATCATAGTGGTCTTTTTCTTGAGTAGCTAATAAATTAATCTGATCCTGGTAAGCAACTCTACAATAGGGAAGAGCTTAGAGCTACAGAGCAACTACTGAAAAATGTTGAAATATATATTACAAAACCAAAAAGTTATCCACTGAAATATTAACTATGTTACATGTTTAATATTATGAATTTAAATCAGAAAATTCTAAATGTATCACACAACTTGAAAAAACTCAGAGTTTCATAAAAAAAACATCAGTAGCCTCAAATATCTGTACTCAGTATCTTACCGACTCATCCATGGAGATTTATGTCTAGCCTTTTGTGCCATGAAAGATCCAACCCTATTTGATCTCCTATTCTTTTGGAAGACTGAGAGTACATCAAAAACTCAATTAAAGGAAACTTAACCTTCATTAGCAGATAAATAGGACATGCTGGTGTGATACATTCATATGCCAATGTATCTATCTCCACTGGAACAAACTTCCACTACATGTCAATCAGAGTAGCACCCTTGCCACCTTCAAGATAAAACTGGATAATTGGAAGGGCAGCCACAAATTGCCTCCCACTCTGTCTTGTCTTGCCCTCCTTAAGGCTAGATCGAAATTTTAAATATGGTGTTTTTGTTAGACTTGAAATGTTCTTCAGACCAATTGACTAGTACTCACCTATGAACCTATGAACATTTTTGTAGAGGAATTATGCTCACGTAATCACAAACATAAAACACGCTTACTAGGTATTCAGGCATATTACATTTTTAAACAATAGAAGTTTATTAAATATTTTACAAACAGTAGAGCAGGACTTGATTCACAACTGTTAGACAAATCTACAGTTGTTATTATCATAACAGATACAAAAACATTACAGTGTACCATGAATTTCATTAGAGCAAACTAGTACAGATGAATATAGACATAAGATAAGTTCACACCAAGACACCAATATATTTTGCATAGACATAAGACTGCATCTTGTACGTAGAGACCAAATGGGTAGAAATATGCTCTTGCATATACTTAGTTCAATATTGCCATTTCTTGGAACAGAAGCAAGTCTTGAGATTTCAATAAGGAGCCGATGAAACTATATCATCCAGTAAGCATGTTTAACAGCTGAGTACTAATGCAGATCATTATGCAACAGTAACATAAATAACGTTTTAGTTGTATTTCAGAAATGATTTATCAGTGTGTGTAAATAGATTTATTATTTTTCATATCTAAAATTCAAATGCTACAGCTCTCAGTATGTACAAAGTGCAGTAATATATAATTTCTAACAGCATCTACCACGTATGACAATAATTTCCGGTCTGTGTTTTACATTATACTATGTACAATGTCTCTCCAAATTGAAGAGATTGGACTATCTACTGAGCAGACAACTCAGTTAAATTACTAACATAGGTTCATAGGTTCATAGGTTGGTACTAGGCTATCAGCCCTAGGGCCTATTCAAGCCTAGCCATAACAATTCCCTGGCTATTTCTTCCCACACTATTTACTTCCCTGGACCCCTGTCTAGCAGGGCAACTGACGTGATCCCCGGGGTGAATTTCCTTTCTCCCATCCAATCATCAAGGTTCCTTCTGAAGAGGGCCAAAGAGGCACTCTGCTTGACATGTATGGGCAATCTATTCCAGAGTCTAGGGAGTCTCTGGGTCAGGAACCTATCCCTCCAGCATGTTTTGTTTATTGTGATGACAAGGTTTAGATCCCTGGAGCGTGTGGCTCTGAGGGATTGGGATTTCTTTAATTGTAGCATGTCCAACAGCTCTGGGTTTGACATGGCCTTGTATGTTAAGCAGAGATCACCTCTGAGTAGACGATATGCGACAGAGTATAGCTGGAGTTTTTTAAGGCGGTCAGCGTAGGACATCTGCTTTAGGCCTGTGATTCTTTTAGTGAGATATTTCTGCGGCCTTTCCAGTTGTTGCAAATGTCTTTAGAGGTACATGCAAAATGGGGTATTGTATTCTATAATGGGTCTAATGAGGGATGAGTACAGTGGGACAATGACCTCCTTTTTTCTGGATGAAAAGCCCTTAGTGATGAGGTGTGCCACATAGAAGGATTTCCTGACTGTTGTGGCGATGTTGCTATCGAAGGTGAGACCACCGTCCCTAAGTCTCTTATCACACTTTCGGTGTTTAGTGTACTGCCAACTATATGGTAATTCATGGGTACATGTTTTTTCCCAAAGGGGATAACTATACATTTCTTGGCATTGAGCTTGAGCCCATGGCTCCGGCACCAAGCATCTGTTTCTGTAAGGCCCTTTTGTAGAGTATCCATATCATTTGGGGATTCAATAATGGCTCCCAGTTTGCAGTCATCTGTGAACTTTGTTAGCCAGAGTCCCTTAGTGTTGGCCTGTAATTCAGAGAAGTAGATGCCAAACAAGAGTGGTCCCAGGGCTGAACCCTGAGGTACTCCACTTGTCACTGGTCTGGAGCTGGATTTGGAGTTGGCTACTTTTACAGTGTGGGTTCTATCAGTAAGCCAGTTAGCAACCCATTGGGTGACATAGGGATTAATGCCCAGCTTAGTAAGTTTATCTATGATTCCAGAGTGGGGGATGGTGTCAAAGGCCTTGGCAAGGTCTAGATAGGCTCTGTGGACCCCCTTACCCTTGTCCATGGCTCTGGAGACTGATTCGAAGAAGTAAATCAGGTTCAGGAGACAAGATCGGCCCTTCACGAACCCAAACTGGGTGGGGTGCAGTGCTTGAAGGTTGCCAATGTCTTTGTTTATAAGTTCCATGATAATACGCTCCATGGCCTTGCAGATAAGGCTCGTCAGACTGATGGGACTGTAGTTTCCGGGATCCAAGGTGGATCCCCCCTTGTGGAATGGGATAACTGTAGCACTGCGCCACTCAGTGAGCATGAAACCTGAGGTAAGGCTATGATTAAACATGACACTTAGGTGAGGTGCCAGTTCATATTGTAGTTCATGTAGTACACAGCCCAGGATGTCATCTGGTCCCATGGATGCTGTATTCTTAGTTTGGAGAGTGCGTTTTTTATCTGTGTGGCTGTTATTACCGGAATTTGGCAGTCTTCCGATAATGAGATGGGCCATTTAGGGGGTGAGAGGGGGTGAAGTTGGCACTGAATCAATCTGCCAGGATATTGGCAATATCCTTGGGATCAGTATATTTAATGCCATTCTGTTTTAGCTCAGGGCAGATCTGAGCATTGCCATTTAGATTCTTGACATAGTTATAGAATGCCTTGTGGTTGTCTTTGGAATCTTTGGCAATTTTATTTTCATAACTAGCTTTGAAGGATTTTATGAGGGATCTCAATTTCTTACTGAGGCTGGTAAGGGAGTTTTTTGCATCCTGGGATTTTCCTCTTTTCTGCAACAGTTTCTTCCTTTTGTTGTAAAGTTTGTTTATGGCAGGGGACCACCAGATTGGATTACTTTTTTTGGATGAGAGCATCTTGGTTCTATTTGGGATGGCACGATTCATGCATGAGTGGATGTGCTCGTACAGTGCCTTAGTGTAGGATTCAGCAGTTGAACTTTCAGTTCCCGTCTGCATGGGTGTCATGAAGTTTGTCACTTCTGACTTGAGTAGCATGAAGTTGGCTTTGAAGAAGTTTTTTATGGAGGTTTCTTTACTGGGGGGTGGGGGTGGGATGTGGATGTTAAGGATGATTAGCCAATGGTCAGACCTGACTAACGAGGGGGTGACCATAGGTGTGGAGCATCGATTTCCCATGTTGGTAATGACCAGGTCTAGGATGTTGGAGCCTCTGGTGGGACTATGGATTAGTTGATCCAGGGCATTGGAATTTATGAATTCCAAGAACTGTTGGGCAAAGGTGTTGGTACATGAGTAGTTTTCCCAGTTAATGGCAGGGTAGTTAAAATCACCCAGTATTAGGGTGTTTGGTTCTATCTTAATATTTTCCAGTATGTTTAGAAAGGTGTAATGAAAATCATGGGGCATGTTGGGGGATCTGTAGCAAGCTACAATTTGGATTGCAGTCTTACCTAGTGTTAGTTGCACCTGGAGAATTTCAGACGCATTGTGTTGGGCAACTAGCCTGGTGGTGTGAATATCCTTGGTGAACACTCCTCCACCTTTAGTGTTTTGGTCCTGGTTTGGTGGCCGCAAAGTGAGGTAAGAGTTGTAGCCTGGTATTGCAGGGGTGCTCTCTGGAGCCTTGAACCAGGCCTCAGTTACTGCACAGATTTCGATGTTCTCCATTTTTAGGAGTGCCTCGGGAGAGTGCATTTTGAGGTTTAGACTTCTAGCACTGAGTAGCATTACCTTCAGATTTTGCATGCTTGTACCTGTTATGGTGGTGGTTTTGTCCTTCGAACTTTGCCAGAAAAAGGCACTATAGGGGTGGCAAGAGCCTTAGCCAGTAACCTGACTGCTAGGGGCGACAAGTGCAGACCATCTCTGGCAAAGCATCGTGGTCTGTTGATCATGTCATTCTTGGCAGACAGATACTGGACCCCTTTTGAATGACACCAGAAGCTTAGCCAATTGTTGAAGTCAATCATTTTGTCCTTATATTGTGGTATCATTCTGGGCGAAGGCAGGATGCTACTCAGGACTAGGGTCATACCTACCTGGGCCACATGATCCGAGAGCTCTTCCATGTCTCTTTTCATGTAGTCCAGGGAGGGACGTCTCAAGTCATTCACTCCAACATGGACAATGACAGAGTCATATTTGTACTTGTGGAGTGACTTGAGTGCATGCGTTATGTGCCGGATTCTGGCACCCGACAGGCAGCTGACTGTAATTTTCTCCTTGTTCAACCTGGTGAGTGGGACATCAGTGTGCCGGACTATAGAGTCACCTATGACTAAAGTGTTAGGTACGTTGTCTTGCCTTTGAGGCTGTTGCTGGGCGAAACACTGGTGTTGTGAACTATGTGACACTTTGGTTGTGATTGGTGTTTGTTTGCGTTTCAGCTTCAGTGGTCCTTGTTGCTTGGGCAGGTTACAGTTAAGGGCCTCTGCATATGTGGATTCAGTGTTGCTAAATGTGGGTGTTGGTGGTGTGGGTTTAGATGGGTTATGTGTTGCTTGAGGTGTAGTGTGGGTGTTAACCTTCTCCTCTTGACTGTCTAGCACAATCTTGGGTGGAGAGAGCTTTGCTTCCATTTTGGCTATGTAAGTGCATCTATCACAGGTTGTAGGGTTGGGTGGTAGGAGGAGAAGGTTGTCTGTGTACATGAGGCAATTGCTGCATTGCCCCAGTATGCCCAGATTCACCAGGTGGACAGGAGAAATCACCGGAAGCTGACCTTTGGACATACCTGGTTTGGTGCCTTTTTTTTTTTTGTAAAGTACAGGAGCTGTTTTCCCTTACCTTGGTAAGGTACTTTGCAATCATAGCTGTTTAGTGCCTAGTATTAATTTCTCCTTATTAACAAAGAGAGTTGAGTGCTTGTATCAGTTTAAGGCTTCCTAGTGCTTTCCAGCAGGTATTAGAGCAATTGCTAGTCACAGGGATGCTTAAAGGTAAGATGAAAAAAAATACACACTGCAGTGTGCACTAGAGAAGTTAGATGTGAAAGTAGGTAACTTAAGTTTTACCTGTTTAAAAAGTTAAGGTTTAGTGGAGAGTTACTATTTTTAAAACAGCAAGATGTATTGAAAGGGGTGGTCACTTTTGTATTCTGGTACTATGGAATACAGTAGGATGGCCAATAAATTTAAATAGTTGAAGGGGAGGAATTTCAAAAATGATGATTTTGTGATTACTCGCACAAGCCAATGAAAGTAGAGAGGAAATGAGATATATGGTCAGATTAACATAAGATGCAGGCGACTAGAAAGACAGTGGTATTTAACATGACAACTGTAACTGGGTGGGAGGGCGGAATAAAAATTCTGCCTGACTCAGAAGAGACAGAGCTGTGGTCTCTTTTGAAGTTTTAATGTGCTGTTAAAGCAGAATGCAAGTAAAACGCAAGGTAAAGAAAACAAACCACAGTATTCAAAATATAAAAAGGCAATAAAGTAATACAAAATACAAAAAATAAAAGCAAACTAACCTTTCCTTCACAGCAAAGTGTAGCAGAGTCTGGATGAGCCTTTCTGGTAAGGTTTTCATATCTAAAATTCAAATGCTACAACTCTCAGTATGTACAAAGTGCAGTAATATATAATTTCTAACAGCATCTACCATGTATGACAATAATTTCTGGTCTTTGTTTTACATTATAATTGAAGAGATTGGACTATCTACTGAGCAGACAACTCAGTTAAATTACTAACATCATTAAAACAGCAAAAAAAATGTATAACATAATAAGGCATTCTATGGCTGTGCATTATTTAGTAATAGCATTATTCCTAGGAGGTCAAAATTCTTAGTTTAGCCTTATAACCTGACCTACCATATAAGGATTTTTACTGTACAATAACAGGTCCATACAAATATGCCTTATTGACAGGAACATAGCACAATGGAGAAATGTATGCACCAAAGTACAGAAGTAAAAACAATTGCTATCACATGTATTTATTCATTTTTTTACTTTATTTATTTATTTATTTATGAGACAGTTACACCAAAAAGACGTGTACCTCTTTTGATGAAGCTCTTCAACCGTGTGTGTGTGTGTGTGTGTGTGTGTGTGTGTGTGTGTGTGTGTGTGTGTGTGTGCGCATGTGTGTGTGTAAAATATATTCTATAGGTATAGTCTATTCCATCTAACATGCTCTTCAGTCGAGGTGTGATTCACTGAGAATCTTTGCTGGTTCACACCATGCAAGGTTGGATTATACTTGAGATCACTAGATAGCACTGGATGGCGCAGTGGTGCAGCAGTAGCATTGTCACCTCACAGCAAGAGGTTCTCCAGTTTGATTTTTGGCTGGTGCACCTTCTGTGCAGAGTCTGCATGTCCTCTCTGCAATCATGTGGGTTTGCTCCGGTTTCCTCCCATGTCACAAAAACATGCATCTGGAGTGTTTCTCTCTGGGCCTCTGCTGAAAATTGCCTTCATTCCAAATTGGACATTCCCGGTAAACAATGTTAAATAAAATACTGTTTGGGGATCTTTTCTATTTTCCTCACTGTTGTATACAGAGGATTATAATAACAATGATAATACCCATGTGTTAACCCACTGTACACACAGTCAGCTTTCAGGGGCAATCTAGTAGTAATGTCTGGTTAAGTGACTTGCTCAAGCTTGCACAGTAGGCAAATAAACACTGAGGGAATCAAACTCTGTATCACAGAAACTAAAGCCTTAGCCCCCCCATGTCAATTCCCAGAACAAGTTATGATCAGTTCTTTTTTAATTTCTTCAAATATTTATGGAGTCCAATACAGTGACACTAATGACTCCATTCTTAAGTCAGGATACGATTAAAGTTTATGAATTAAAGTTTATGAAATTAATATTGCTTCAGTCTTTGATGTTTGCCAACACTACTTCTGCCAGCACCCACAATATACCTAGAATTGCTTCCTCCTGCAGTTCTGTAGTTTTCCCTTAATAATGAGACTATCTTTCAATAAATGGATGTTAATTTCTTGTCATTCATGATTTTTAAGCTCGCTATTAACTAGTCCTGCTCAAGAACTCAATCATAATGTTTTCGCATGCCTTAGAGCTTAGTTATCATTTATATACCAGTGTGCAGCATGTTAAAACATGAAAAGACTGTGTGAAAATTTGAAGTGGTGCTGGAATGTGGATTAGCCTCAATTCATTATATCATTATGCAACTTTTTTTTCAAAACTCTTCTTTAATCTTGTATAAACATGATCCTTCTTATTTTAAAATATGTTTAAAAGGATGCATGACAGTGTACGGTGTACAGAACAATTTAAAGCTATTCCCTAATTTTTAGTTTGATTTTGAATTCTGGATATGTAGCTCAGAAAGACTTGCTTAGTGATTGCAACATTTTACCAGTGAGATTCATACATAAGAATCTCACTATAACCTTATTATAGTGAAGTACTGTTTTTCTAGATAATGAGATCACTCTAAGATATTAAGTTTGTGTGTTTGTAGCATGTTGGGATATTGAATGCTATATGTAATATTAATATTTTATTTTAGTTTACTTTTGTTTACTGGAAAATTCCATCTGAGCATGGCAACCCCTTTTCGATGGAGGCCTTGGTAGAAAAGTTACAGATGTACAGAAATTACAATAATACAATCATTGCAAAGTAATATAAGAAAGAACAATTAAAAATTAAATTTGAATAACAAGATATGCATTCATTGAAAATTTACCAGGAAGCATAGAATATATAGATCAAATGTGTAGAACAATTCTTACATAAGCCAATCTGTTTTGAATGTGATGAGCAACTCGACAGGAGAAAGAAAAATAAACTAGTTGGTAGATGCAGGATACATAAACAAGGCTATGTTCTTAAGTGCTTTGTTATTAAGGCATTTGTAAGACCATTTTGTGATGAAAACAGCATGCAAATAATATTGAACCTTTAATAACAGTCAGGTAATGCAATTTGTTAGTTGCAGGAAAAATGGGTTCAAAAGTTCATAGGTATATACTAGACTACTGACCACTGGGGCCTTTTAAGCCTAGCCATGCATTGCAAATCTCTGACAAGTTCTGGTAACCTTGGTAGTATAAGCAGGGGCTTGGGAGATAAAATATTTACAAGCAGGAGGCCAGGAGATGAATCATTATAGGCTCCCTGTGTCCATTAGAGACATAGCTGACAAACCAGGGGTGAATTTCAAGCTCTCCATCCAAATTACACTTGAACTAGGTTAGGGAGAAACTCTGCTTCACATAGATTGGGTAATCTCTAGGATACATACCTGTCTCTCCAGCAGGTTCTATTTATATTATAATAAAGAAACACAACTTAATTCACCACGATACAGAATCCACACTGAATTCAGGAAGTATGAATCACCATAAATTTATTCTGGTACCTCGGCCTTTCACCTTCAAGGAATTATTCAAGTATAAAATTCACCTCCTTATATATAAACCAGATACTTAAAAATGCAAATTGAATAATTATTCAAGACAAGATTCAGAAATGGAACAAAATGTATTAGAGCTCAAGAAACGAAAATTACTAAGAGATATGAGGGATTTTGAGAGTAATGTGGTTTACTCTTGGCAATGCAAGGAACATTCCAACAGACCGAGATCTAGAGGGCGTATGCCCAGAAATATTGACAATTCCTCTTTCTCATCTGCAGTAACAGCATTAGTAGGAAAAGTGTTTTGTTTGAGGAAATTCATGTAGAAGGATCTCCTGAGCTGCAGGAACAGGAAAAAAATGTGTAAGGATCTACCCAGCCGTTTCAACAGGTTCAAACGCGATCGAAGAAGGTATGAGGGAAGTACAACAGCAACAGCAGGTCAAAGTAAGACTTTCTATCAACCCTCGTATTTTGACTGAAAATGTGAATGTACTTTCAGCTAATTCTACACTCAGTTATGTTCAACAAAGCATAATGACTGAAACTGATAAAGAACTAACTGCCAGTAATGAACCAAATGTTTGTTCTGAATTACATTCTCTTGATGAGAACGTTGAACAGCTAAAAATTTGTTAATTTGCCTTGTTTCAATTTAAGTCACAATGTTTATAATGTACTTTTGAAAGGGGCTAGGTTTATTCCTACTAGGGTTCCAGCATTAGCAGACATTATTTTAGATGTAAAGAGGTTTTGTCAGAAGTTAAATTTGAGGGTATTTTTCAATGAATGTAACAGAAAACAGAAAAACAGTCCTGAATTGTCAGCAGCAATAGATGATGGTGAATTGCAAAATCTGAGTTTGCATGAAACTGATATGTTTATACAACTGTAAGAGGAGGATGATGTATCTTATGATAATTTGCATGAAGTATTTGAACAAACTACTAGGGGTTTTCTTACAGGTTATGGATATTTATCCATGCCAGTCTTACCCTCAGATAGTATATTCATGCCTCCAAAGTATTCCCACGCTATAAATGTGTTTGAAAATACAATCTGCACCATGGTTGAATGCCAATATGGTAATTTTCTTAAAAACCACATCAGTTACATTCTCAGCAAGGATGAATGGTTAGCGTTAACAGACTTGCGATCACAATTAGATAACATTTTTGTTAAACAAGCTGATAAAGGGGGTAACTGGGTGGTTATGAATATTCAGCAATATGAAAACATGGTTCATGATATATTGTCTGAAGAAAATGTTTATGGTAAAGTTTTAGATAATGCTATCAGGAAGTTTAGTGAGGAATTAAATGAACTCTTGGAGAGGGGAGAAAGGTTAGGCTTTTTTAAACTGAGTGATGTTAAAAAACTAATTGTGAAAGAGCCTAGAGACCCCTTTTTATATGCTATTCCCAAGGTTCATAAGTGCTTAAGGAATCCTCCTGGTAGGCCCATCATTTCAGGTATTGGTTCTTACACAGAGTAGGTGAATGTGTTTTTGGATTTCCACTTTTAAGAACTATTTAACTTTGGTACCCTCTCATGTTAAAAACACTAGTGATATTTGCAAAGAATTACACAATCTTGAATGGAAACATGGGTTACAGTTGATGTGTCGGCTTTATACACTAATATAGACAAAAAAGATTAGAAGCCATGGCTTAGCGCATGGGGGAAGGGCCTCAAACATCTTTTTTCTTGGCTCTTTTAGAGTTCAGTTTGACTCACAACTATTTTAAATGGAAAAAAAATTCTATTTGCAGTTAAGAGGTACAGCCATGGGGGCAGCTTTTGCCCCATCTTATGCTGTAACATACATGGGAGAGTTGAGAGGCAGTTTATGTTCTTGAATCAGTTTTTTGTCAATAATGTCATATATTACAAGAGATACATTGATGATTTAATTTTTGTGTGTAGAGGCAACCATAGTATGTTTGTGGAATTTATGCAACAATTGAATGAGAACACACATGGTTTAAAATTCACTTGGGAGCTTAATTCTAATAACATAGCATTTTTGGATGTAGAGGTTTATATAAATGATCAGAACCAGGGGCAGCACAAGCCTTATAGGAAGCCCACATCAGTTAACACATTTTTGCATGCTGAAAGTATGCAGCCCCCCATTTGCTTAAATCTTTACCCTATGGAGGAATTTAGAAGGATTTTTATAATACTTCTGAAGAGCAACTTTGAGAAGGTTTTTTGAATAAAGTATATGTGAGATTATTTT
Organism: Protopterus annectens; assembly: GCF_019279795.1. Lineage (NCBI taxonomy): Eukaryota > Metazoa > Chordata > Ceratodontiformes > Protopteridae > Protopterus > Protopterus annectens. The sequence goes on from NC_056731.1 coordinate 1,625,713,911, forward strand.
CACGTGAGTATTCTGATTTTGTTCTTTCTAAAGCTAGACATAGGGTTTGTCATAGAAGACATAAGGGGATGCATACTGTTAGAGAAGAAACTGAGTATCAGAATGTGGAAAAACTTTTTGTTACTAGATTTTCTAACTTCTCTCCTATTTTGGAGGGTATAGTTAGGCAGGTTTGGAATATAGTTTGTGAAGATGCCTCGGTAGGATTTTTGTTTCCTAAACATATAACATTTTCCTATGGCAGATACAATAATTTAAGAGAGCTGCTTAACAGCAAAGTTATTAGTATTGCAGATGGGGGTAGGGTAGGCACACAGATGTTTGGCAATTGTTCAGTATGCAACAGAGCAAGAAATTTGCATGGTTCTAAAATCAATGGAAAATTGTATCTTGCTAGAGAAAGTTATGATTATAATTTGTGTGGGGTAGCCTATATTATAGTCTCAAAACAAAAACAGGCACCAATGGAAGTGGAATAAATGAAAAAAAAAAAAAACTTTAGTGGAAATGACAGCTGATTTATTCAATACATAAACGCACAAACTTCACGGCATTTTCATCCATCAGACTTCATCAGATGTATCAAATATTTTAAGCTGTAGCTTACCTATTTATAACCCTTCCCACCATTAATTAATTAACCATTTAATATTTTAATCCAACTAATTAAAAACAATTAAAATAAACTCATCTATCATCATTTGTTCCTATATACACTTGCTTTAGAATGTGATATTATAGTATAAACCAAGTGTGTAAAAACTTTCCACTTAAAAACCATTATAAACAGTCATACAAATTTATAGGAAATTGATGAACACATAAAAGTACTAACAAAGAAAAATGAAAACTGATGCATTTGAAATATCTATAAATATTCCTTTGAAAGTCAGTTAAAAACAATCAAAAAGAATTTCATACAGGAAAAATTTATAAAAAATATATTCTTGTTAATATACTTTCCATAAAAATATGTGCAAAATATTAATATTTAAAACCTTATGGTATAAACAATGAATAGAAGGAATGGATTAAATCAAGTTTATGCAACAGACCCTATAATTTAGCTGCCCTCATTATGACCTGGGAGTCTTAGCTTCCATCAGTAACTGCCAATATACTTCCTTAACTTCTATTCTATTCTTCCAAGGTCCCCCCTATTGTCTTGATGTACCATTTCAATAACAAAACACCCCATTTTGCTCCAGCACACGTCAAAGTGTGTATTGTGTATTGCATTATTGCCATCATGTGTCCTGATGGCATTTAAATGTTCATATATTCTTCTTTTCAGTTTGCGGGTGGTCTTTCCTACATAAAAGGCACCACATGTTTTGCATAGGGCTAAGTATATCAAGCCTTCACTATTGCAGTTGGAAAAGCTACCACTCCTAATCATATATTGCCTATCTGGAATGTATATCGAATCCTGCCACAAGATATATGGACATTGGGCACATGTTCCACACTTAAACGTACCTAACTTTTTTCTGGTAGGTCTTTTGTAATTTTTCTCCAATAGTTCCTTAAGATTTTTACCTTTTTTGTAAGTGAATTCTAATGGATTTTTAAATAAATTCTCCAATTCTGAGCTGCAGCATAAGCAGGTGGTTCTTATGGATAGTATTTTATCCTCTAGTAAAATGATGAGCTTGTTAAATGACACAACCAGGTACATCAGGGTATCAAAGAATGAAATTAACGTAGCTAATCACAAAATAGATTTTGCTTTAAAAGAAATGTTGGATAACAATTTAATAAATCAGGATACCTATAAGTACCTTAGTGTAGAAAAACCTAGAATCCCTGCCATATTTGGGATACCCGAGGTGCATAAGAATGTGGAAGACCCCCCAATGAGACCAATAGCAGCTGCAAATGGTTCCAAAACCTATCCCTTGGCCAAATTTTTAGACACCAAATTAAAGAACATATGGGTAACTTCTAATGGAATCTTGAAAGATTCTTGGGATTTTCTAAGAAGTATTAATAATAACATGTATTCTGATTCTATGATTTTTGTTACCTTGGATATACAGGACCTTTTTAATGTGATTCCTTACTCCACAGGCTCTGAATGGTTTCAAGATGCCATTAATAAATATGGGAATTTGGACCACAATACCTTTTTGGTATACACTGAGCTCATGGATTTGGTCTTGCAAAAAAAATTTATATTCTTTGAGGGTGAATTTTTCAAGCAGATAAAAGAGGTAGCTATGGGGGCATGCTGTACCCCTACATATGATAACAGAGTTCTTATGATGTGGGAAGAGAAATTTTGTTTGAATCAGAATACACACAATATTGGGTATACTATAAATGCTACCTGGATGACATATGCATTTTTGGAAGGGAGGAGAGGCTAAGTTAATGGAATTTATACAATATTTGAACAGGACCACTGATTTTTTAAAATTTACTCACCATATTTCCAAGGAGGAGATGAACTTCCTAGATGTTTCTATTAAGAAGGACATATCCTTATGACAATACACCTCAAGAGTATACAGGAAGGATACCTTCTCAAATTCTTATTTATACTTTAGTAGTTCACATCCCTACAAACAAAAAAGAAGTATTGTCAAAGGACAATTCATCCGTAGTAGTAGAATGACATCCAAGGAGGTGGATTTTGAACAGGAAAGTCAGAAGGTGAGGGATATGTTTTTGGCTAGGAAATATCCTGCACAAATGTTGGAGGAGGTTATGATGGAAGTTAAAAATGCTAGAACCTCTAGATTTGCCCCAATTTTGGTATGTGAACAGGTTGAGGTACAACAAGGATGGAAGACTGAGGTGAAATTTGGGGGTAATTATGTTTTTATTATAATCAGAAAACTCCTAAGATTAGAAACATTATTACACAACATTGGGATAGGTTTAGCTGCTACTCAGAATTGGGGAATTTATTTAAAAATCCATTACAATTCACTTACAAAAAAGGTAAAAATCTTGGAGTAAAATTACAAAAGACTTACCAGAAAAAAGTTAGGTACGTTTAAGTGTGGAACATGTGCCCAATGTCCATATATCTTGAGGCAGGATTCAATATACATTCCGGATAGGCAATATATGACTAGGAGTGGTAGATTTTCCAACTGCAATAGTGAAGGCTTGATATACTTAGCCCTTTGTAAAGCATGTGGTGCGTTTTATGTTGGAAAGACCACCCAAAAACTGAAAAGAAGAATATATGAACATTTAAATGCCATCAGGACATATGATGGCAATAATGCAATATACAAACACACTTTGACATGTGCTGGAGCAAAATGTTTTTTTTTTTGTTATTGAAATGGTGCATCAAGACAATGGGGGGGGGGCTTGGGAGAACAGAATAGAAGTTAGGGAAGTATATTGGCAGTTACTGCTGGAAGCTAACAGACTCCCAGGTGTTAATGAGCATATCTCTATTACCCCCATTTTAAGGATGAGGGCAGCTAAATTATAGGGTTTGTTGCATAAACTTGAATTAAAGCATTCCTTCTATTCATTGTTTACACCATAAGGTTTTAAATATTAATATTTTGTACATATATTTATGGAAAGTATATTAACAAGAATATGTTTTTTATAAATTTTTCCTGTATGAAATTCTTTTTAATTGTTTTAAACTAACTTTCAAAGGAATATTTATGGACATTTCAAATGCATCAGTTTTCATTATTTCTTTGTTAGTACTTTTATGTGTTCATCAATTTCCTATAAATTTGTATGACTGTTTATAATGGTTTTTAAGTGGAAAGTTTTTACACACTTGGTTTATATTATAATATCACATTCTAAAGCAAGTGTATATAGTAACAAATGATGATAGATGAGTTTATTTTAATTGTTTTTAATTAGTTGTTGGATTAAACTATTAAATGGTTAATTAATTAATGGTGGGAAGGGTTATAAATAGGTAAGCTACACTTAAAATATTTGATACATCTGATGAAGTCCGGTGGATGAAAACACCATGAAGTTTGTGCATTTAGGTATTGAATAAATCAGCTGTCGATTCCACGACAAATTTTTTTTTGTTCATTTATTCCACTTCCATTGGTGCCTGTTTTTGTTTTGAAATTAGTTTACTGGTCTATTCGGGCACCTTACCTCGGTTTTGTTGTTTGGTTATTAGTGAAATGGAGGTATTGGAGGTGGAGGATAACTTCCAAGGTGTGGAAGCTTAGAAAACAACAGACATTAATGAACGGCTGTTACGGGTGGAAGGACAGATCACACAGCTTATTTCCCTGATGTTTGGAAACTCTCAGAGTAGCAGGAATAATGCCACTGTGGATTTTGGTTCAGACAATTTAAACACTTTTCTGGGTTGCACACCCACACCAGCTGGTAACCAGGATGCTGAAGTATAGTCTAGACAATGCGACCATGCTCTGTAGGAAGTGACGGTATCAAAAACTGGCAAACCTCAGTGAGAAATTAGGCCTGAGGTAGTAAATGGGAACGGAGCGATTCCTAAAGCTGGTAACATCAACGCAGGGTATTCAAACACCGTCGCTGGTCCGAATGGACAGGATATTTCATCGATGCAATCTAGTGGATACAGAACAGGTACATCAGCTGTCAACCATTATACCAACAATAATGGGCTGGACGAGTGGACGAACATGGATGCATTGGCCTCATGGCTGGTTTCACACAACTCTTTTTCCAACTACAAAGGTACTGTAAACTGTACCTTTCCTATGGATGGGAAAGAAGTGACTGACTCTGATATTTCTTATGGGGCCAATGCTAAAAAGTTGTCTGATTTAATTTTTAGACACAAAGCTCTGGGTATAGACAACAATTATTTAAAGGATTGTATTGTTAGGGGTATTGTTGCAAAGGGGTTGCGGATGTACAAATACCCGAACAATGTAGTGGAGGGTTCTAACTTCCACGAGGAATTATTAAGAATATTTGACCATAGTGAGTTTGAGGTAATGAGAGCTCTCATTAAGGAGAATGAGAGAATTATGCAAATTTTGTATGAAGAAATTGAATGCTTAAATAAGATTGTGACTACTGACCTGATGTTTTGTATTGAAAATGAAAACAGGAAATACTATTTAATTAAACAACAAATGGAAGATAAATGTCAGGTTATTTTCAAAAGGAAATGTGGAAAAAATAACAGGGACCTGAGGGAATACCATCAGAGGAAAGCATATCCCTTCCCCGAGAAAGAAAATTTTGGTTTTAGAAATTATACTAGAAATTTCAAAACCAATAGAGGTCCCTCATTTAAACACCATGGGGCACACAATGTTTGTGACCCACCTTATAGGGGATGAGAATTATGACAATAATGTAGGTACACAATCAAACATGGAAGGGATGGTGGATTATCCGGAACCTAGGAGGTCGAACAGATTGAGATATAAATCACCTGTACGGTATTTTCCCAGGGGTTCCCCAAGATGCAGGAAATAATAATGGCAAGTAGCGGTGAAGGGGAACATGACTCTGTGGAAAATTCAGGGGATATTAGAGTTCATGGACCACGTCATACATTTCAGGATTTTAGCATCTACAGTTATAGTGGTGTGGAGATTAATATGCAGCACTTTATGCTGTTTTCAAAAGGTTTCATGTTTATTCCTTCTAGTAGGGGAAATGTGGTGGATAGTTTGATTGATCTGAGAATTATTTTGAGGAAGAAAAATCTGGAAGTCCTGTTTCATGGACAACAAAATACCAGAGGTAATACTGAAGTTAGAAGACCTAGCACCATTAACCCACCCATGCATCCCTAGTTAAAAAATCTTGAAAGGCAGATAGAAAAGGAGATTAGAGGTGAATTTAGTGAAAGGTGGAAAGGCAAACCAAACCTCACAAAGGAAGAAATGGAACTTCTTAGATCATTACAGGAAAATTGTTATATTAGGGTGATGCAACCTGATAAGGGAGGTGGGGTGGTTCTTATGGATAGTATTTTATACTCTGGTAAAATGATGAGCATGTTAAATGACACAACTAAGTACGTCAAGGTATCAAGGAATGAAATTAATGTAGCTTATCACAAAACAGATTTTGCTTTAAAAGAAATGTTGCATGACAATTTAATAAATCAGGATACCTATAAGTACCTTAGTGTCGAAAAACCTAGAATCCCTGCCATATTTGGGATACCCAAGGTGCATAAGAATGTGGAAGACCCCCAATGAGACCAATAATAGCTGCAAATGGTTCCAAAACCTATCCCTTGGCCAAATGTTTAGACACCAAATTAAAGAACATATGGGTAAATTCTAGTGGAACCTTGAAAAATTCTTGGGATTTTCTAAAAAGTATTAATAATAACATGTATTCTGATTCCATGATTGTTGTTACCTTGGATATACAGGACCTTTTTAATGTGATTCCTTACTCCACAGGCTCTGAATGGTTTCAAGATGCCATTAATAAATATGGGAATTTGGATCACAATACCTTTTTGGTATACAATGAGCTCATGGATTTAGTCTTGCAACAAAATGTTATATTCTTTGAGGGTGAATTTTTCAAGCAGATAGAAGGGGTAGTTATGGGAGCATGCTGTGCCCCTACATATGCTAATATAGTTCTTATGATGTGGGAAGAGAAATTTGTGTTTGAATCAGAATATGCACAATATTGGGTATACTATAAATGCTACCTAGATGACATATGCATTTTTTGGAAGGGAGGAGAGGCTAAGTTAATGGAATTTATACAATATTTGAACAGGACCACTGATTTTTTAAAATTTACTCACCATATTTCCAAGGAGGAGATGAACTTCCTAGATGTTTCTATTAAGAAGGACATATCCCTACGACAATACACCTCAAGAGTATACAGGAAGGATACATTCTCAAATTCATATTTATACTTTAGTAGTTCACATCCCTACAAACAAAAAAGTATTGTCAAAGGACAATTCATCCGTAGTAGTAGGATGACATCTAAGGAGGTGGATTTTGAACAGGAAAATCAGAAGGTGAGGGATATGTTTCTGGCTAGGAAATATCCTGCACAAATGTTGGAGGAGGTTATGATGGAAGTTAAAAATGCTAGAACCTCTAGATTTGCCCCAATTTTGGGATGTGAACAGGTTGAGGTACAACAAGGATGGAAGACTGAGGCGATATTTGGGGGTAATTATGTTTTGTATTATAATCAGAAAAACCCTAAGATTAGAAACATTATTACACAGCATTAGGATAGGTTTAGCTGCTACTCAGAATTTGAGAATTTATTTAAAAATCCATTACAATTCATTTACAAAAAAGGTAAAAATCTTAAGGAACTGTTGGGGAAAAATTACAAAAGACCTACCAGAAAAAGTTAGGTACGTTTAAGTGCGGAACATGTGCCCAATGTCCATATATATTGAGGCAGGATTCAATATACATTCCAGATAGGCAATATATGATTAGGAGTGGTAGCTTTTCCAACTGCAATAGTGAAGGCTTGATATACTTAGCCCTATGTAAAACATGTGGTGCGTTTTATGTTGGAAAGTCCACCCGCAAACTGAAAAGAAGAATATATGAACATTTAAATGCCATCAGGACACACAATGGCAATAATGCAATATACAAACACACTTTGACATGTGCTGGAGCAAAATGTTTTTTTTTGTTATTGAAATGGTACATCAAGACAATAGGGGGGACCTTGGGAGAATAGAATAGAAGTTTGGGAAGTATATTGGCAGTTACTGCTGGAACCTAACAGACTCCCAGGTCTTAATGCGCATATATCTATTACCCCCATTTTAAGGATGAGGGCAGCTAAATTATAGGGTTTGTTGCATAAACTTGATTTAAAGCTTTCCTTCTATTCATTGTTTACACCATAAGATTTTAAATATTAATATTTTGCACATATTTTTATGGAAAGTATATTAACAAGAATATGTTTTTTATAAATTTTTCCTGTATGAAATTATTTTTAAAAATAACAACAAAAAGCAGGATCCAACACTCGTTTATTGGATAGTTTCTCTAGTGCCTCGGCTTTCGCCTTCTTGGAGAATACTATCTGATTCATTCAAACACATATTTATACCATTCAATTAAACTTATTCAATTAAATTAATCAATTAATTATAAAAAAACTTTCCAATTGCATTCTAAATTAATGCCTCTAGGTGTCATAGTATCAAATTTGAGTATAAAAACTGTTTCTTTGTACAGCAATTTCCTTTTAACTATTTCATCACGGAAGTAGTTGTATATGCATTGAGATGTCCGTGTGGACTATTGTATATAGGGGAAAGTAAACATGCTTTTAAAACAAGGTTGCAGGAGCATTTAAGAGATATTAAACATAAAAAAATAGAAAGCCCGCTTGCAATACATTTTAGAGATCACCACAATAGTGATCCAAAGGGTATATCTGCTACTATTCTGGAACATATAGTTATGAATAAAAGAGATGAAATAGTTAAAAGGAAATTGCTGTACAAAGAAACAGTTTTTATACTCAAATTTGATACTATGACACCTAGAGGCATTAATTTAGAATGCAATTGGAAAGTTTTTTTATAATTAATTGATTAATTGTTTAATTGAATAAGTTTAATTGAATGGTATAAATATGTGTTTGAATGAATCAGATAGTATTCTCCTAGAAGGCGAAAGCCGAGGCGCTAGAGAGACTATCCAATAAACGAGTGTTGGATCCTGCTTTTTGTTGTTATTTTTGAAACATTGGATTTCATTTTTTTTGGTTGTTACTTTTTATTCATGAAATTATTTTTAATTGTTTTTAACCAACTTTCAAAGGAATATTTATGGACATTTCAAATGCATCAGTTTTCATTATTTCTTTGTTAGTACTTTTATGTGTTCATCAATTTCCTATAAATTTGTATGACTGTTTATAATGGTTTTTAAGTGGAAAGTTTTTACACACTTGGTTTATATTATAATATCACATTCTAAAGCAAGTGTATATAGGAACAGATGATGATAGATGAGTTTATTTTAATTGTTTTTAATTAGTTGGATTAAACTATAAAATGGTTAATTGATTAATTAATGGTGGGAAGGGTTATAAATAGGTAAGCTACAGCTTAAAATATTTGATGCATCTGATGAAGTCCGGTGGATGAAGATTATATCCAGTGCAGTTTCTTAGCTCATCTGATTGCTAGTATTGTTACATGATCTGCATTGATATGGAATATTGCTGATTGTTTTATCTACTGGCTTTGATTGGTGTAATCATACAGTAACTTGGACAGTTATGGAGGCTGGGCTTAGAGATGGAAATAACATATCCCTAAACTATTCACTTATCATACCTCTCAATCTTTTAACACAATAAAGTCTAGAGAAAGCCTAAAATAGTAAGAAGATAAAGGCCGAAAAATAGGGACAGATTTTAAATAAAAGTTGTTAGAATAACAGGATTTGTGTTAGCATGCATTTTATGAAGGATATGAAGCCTGAAACTCAAATCTATGTCATTATGTAGTGACTTCACTCCTCAGTGGTTTGCCAGAAAACCTCAAATTTTATGATGAACAGACCAAAAATATGAGGCAAAAGTGGGAGATTCTGCAAAAATCTGGACAGTTGAGAAGTATGTCACTAACGGATTTGCTGCAAGAGTTTGTGGTAAACACACTTAAAATGGACCATCCTAGACTCAATGGCTTCAAGAAGGTTTCTTTCGGATAACAATTTGAAATGTCAGGAGCCACTAGAACAAGAATGGCTGAAACATCTGACTTGTATATACTAAGTCTGAGATGCCATTTCTCGGAATATTCTCTTTTCCCTGAGGTATGGCGATCTTGGAGTCGGTAAATATAAGTTCAGGGGGTGCAGGAGGGACTGCTCCCCTAAGAAGAAAAGTGATTTACATGATTTGCTCTTCTCCTGTGTTTTCAGCGTTTTGGCACTCAGTATTTGGAATGCTGACATTTCAATAAAGAACCCTGATTTTGTCCAAATGGAAATCAACCAATTTCTTTTATTTCTGCTAGGTGACTAATAAAATAAAGGCATTGATTTGTGAATGCAAAATGCCATTTCAATGATTAGCTTGAAACAGTTTATGCAAAATGGGATTTTAATAATTTGTGTATTCATGGATCTGCTACCATGCACAGAGCTCATTAGGCAATGAGCACCCTTCAGCACTCACTGTTTCCATAGCAGGTACAAGTTTTACAGGATCAGGTTGCTAGCCCAAGGCCCAGCCCTCCTCAGAGGGTACACCTAGGTCCAATTTAGAATGTTCAGTCCACCTAATGCATGTCTTTGGAATGTGGGAGGAAACCAGAGCAAGCCCACACAAACACAGGGAGGACATGCAAACTCCACACAGAAGGCACCCCAGCCAAGAACTGAACCAGAGAACCTCCTGCTGTAAGGCAACAACACTAACCGCTACGCCACTGCACTATCCATCATATTGTACATTATGAACACATAATTATGCTGTGATTATTATTGCTACTTTCTATGCATTTCTTTTGGTACGTAGGGCTTTGGGCCTTAACACTGCCATAAGCTTTAGTTGCTTTAATGTTTCTATAGTTTTTCTATGAGTATTGGATTGCATTTATGTAATTTTTATTATTATACATATTTATTCAAAAAAAGAAAAGAATATTCAATATAAATAAATGGAACTGTTTTGGTAAATATAGCAGACTCATTACAATTTTATGAGGGTGAAAAATACCAGGTCTGCTTAAACAGCTTTGGCATGCCTCTCAACCTCTTAGAGCAAGAAATCTGGGCAAAGCCATAAATAAAAGTGGTACAAAGGCCCAACAATAAGGACAATTTTTAAATATTGCTCTTACAAACTTAGAAAGTTGGCAGAATGACAGGTTTTGCAATAGCAAGAATTTTCTGAAGGGTATGAAGTCTGAAACTCAAATGTCTGTCATTATTTTCTGACTTCAGTCTTTAATGATTTGTCAGTAGTTTTCCAGAAAAACACAATTTTATGAAAAATGGACCAAAAAATATGAGGTAAAAATCTGGATATTCTGCAAAAATATGTACAGTTGAGAAGTATGAGTCCTTTGGTAATCCCATAAAAAAAGAGGATCATATGCAGCAGAGACTATATACATTTTTAGTCAGGTGACCTACACAGTTGTTTAAAGAGAGTACTTGCTTTCTAGCATGTCTGCAGTGATTTGTTACAGCATTAGTCTGTGAGCTTCCATTTCATTTTAAATAAACAGGCCTTTATACGTGTTTTCTATAGTTTTGTTGGGTATTTTACATGTAGTCTATAACACTGCACTTTCTGGTCTCTTGGTGTTCACCAAGGTAGAGAATGAGTGGTCACACATGTACACAGACCATCTAAGTGTTTGGTTGGCTGTGCGAAGAATACTTGTTCTCTTCAGATTGTGCTAGCTTCTGTTTTGTCTAAAGCAAACAGAGCTTTATGGACTCACTCTTCAGCTTCCTATAGTTTCTGTTTGGGGTATTTTATTATTTTAATAACTTCAGGCATTTTTACATCCTACCTTTAGAGCAATACTTCCCGACTTCTAAAAACCATAAAGTATACAAATGACCTAAGTAACTGTGATGTATCACAAAATAAAATTGCAATCACAGGTGACTTGTTTCACTATTAGTATCTGTTCTTTTAAGATACATGAAATCACCAATGTATACACCTAGCAGTGGTGGCATAGAGGTACTAATATTTGCATGCAGCACTAAAACTGATTCATTGGTGTAAGAAATTATGGAACATCAAGTAACTCACTCACTGGTACCTAGGTAATCTGTGTGTGGTCTGTAAATAAAAGCATAGCTTTTAGCAACAGTAATGTACTATGCATTTTGACAACAATAAAGAATAAACTTATATCTCTGACAGCAGTGTCTAATACCTGCAGTGCCTAAACACCTGGGGATATACCTCTCAACTATCCCCTATTTTCAGGGACATCCCTGATTTTGAATAAATGTTATCTCTGCCCCTCTTAATCCCTCCTAAAACTGATGACTTTTGGAGAAAAGGTAGTGAAATACATTTAATGAATAATGAGAATAATTCTAGATATAGACTTTTTAATTGAGAAAATGTATATTAATTCACATTCTCTTATTCTGTCAATGTCTGAGGTTAATAGTAATAATATTTTAAAAGTGTCCCTGATTGTCCCTGATTATTTCTGGATTTGTCCCTGATTTGTTGAAAGCTATTCCTGGGGACAATAACTGAGAGTTGATTTACATCCAAAAGCAGCATCTCACATACCAGAAGATATTATATCATCATGAAATCCTTAATGAGATTTATTTCATTTAGGAAGGCATATATCCTGGTACCAAATTTACTTTCACCTGTAAGATCCTTTCTGGAGAACAATTGATTGTTATTTATATATTCTCCTTGTGATATTCAGACTCTGGAAAAGGTATGCAATTCTTACCCAGATGAAATTCTTGGATTGTGGTCCTGAAGTATTCATAAAGGTTTTTATTTCATTTATTTAATTGGATAAAACCACTGGACACAAGTGCTCTTTTTCAGGGTCTGATTAAGTGACACAGTGGGCAAACAGAGGTGGAAGAAATCAAACCCCACACCCTTGACTACAGGAAGCAGCTTGTTAACAACTTAGAGCATTGACTACCTACACTAACTGGCAATATCTCCACAATTCTACTTTGTATACTACTGAATAGTTATGAGTGATCTAATTAATATGCATAAAGTAGTTAAAAATGAAAACCATCTAGTAAGAATGGGTCTAACATTTGTTATCCACAGACATGATACAATAAATTCTGGTAAATACTTGACTTGGGATTTTACAAAGACTTCCTGGAAAGTAAACTTCCTTTTGCTCAGGATAGGTGTATATTGGCAATCGGCTCCTCATCATGTTAAGATGTAATGTAAGAACAAGTTAAACCAATTTGCAGGTGACACATATTTTTCATTGAATAAAAAGGATGCAAACTCTTTGACAGTCTCCTCCAGAGACTTTGGCTTGTCAATTAATTACATTATATCATTGTAAAATAAACTGAGTTGGAAGGCTCTGCTTTTGTTGTCTATTCCAAAGCTTGATCTAAGGTATTATTACTCAAGGGCAAGACATTTACATTTACTGGTGAAACTGTGATTCTCGGGGATAGAGGTAGCTCTGATACAGCCAAATTGTGTTTCTTCAAAATGTAATATGACAGCTGGCACAATTAGCAGAAGAGAAAAGGCCAGCACTCAGAGGCAAACAATGTTTATTCCTTCCCTTCTTTCAGACCGGTTTTGGTATCAAACCTTCTTCAGTGATAAAACATTCATAATTCAGGAACAGTTTTTATACATATTGTATATCCCCAGTTATGACATCACTTCAAACATTTATCTATTTAAGCCTCCAAATACATATAAAGCATTAAACAAAATAAACATTATAGTTGTAATTTCAGATGTTTTGGCCAAACTTCCATTAATATCCTATTATTACATATAAAGTTGCCAATAAGAATCCTTAATAAAAAGAACCTCATAACTTATCATTAAGTCCTGGATGAAATAGGGTGCCCAACTTAATAATCCATTTTCTTTCCTTTTGGGTTAGTATAGTGTGCCAACCTTGTTTTGTTGATCTATTTCCCTTTACCTGGTCAATAATGACAAATCCAAAAGTAGCAGTTTTGTGTAACTGACAATGTCTATGCAATGCATTGGTCATTTTTTTAAGACATAAATCACTCAGATGTTCTGAAATGCGACTCCTTAATTGCCTGGAGGTCTGCCCTACATAAAAGGCAGAATATTGGCAAGTAGCCAAATAAACCCAGTCAGAGCTGCAATTCCCAAAAAATGAAATGTCAAAAATTTGACCAGTATTTTTACTACTGAAAGATGAAGTTTTGAACATATGTTTACACAAACTGCAATGTCCACAATGATGTGAGCCAACAAGCCTATCTCCCAATAGGCTAAGCTGATGTTGGTTCACATAATCTAAAAAAGTTTTCTTGTAATGAGCAAAGTATGATGTAAGTGTTCTTCCCCTTCTAAAAGAGAATTGACATCTATTAGGCAGGCGTTGATCCAGATCTATATTATCCCGAAGAATATTCCAATGTTTATTGACTACATCTTGTAATAAATGTTTAGTACTACCAAATATTGTAACTAACCTCATGGTCCCGGATCCATCCTTTTGAGTTTTAGCTTTATACTTCAATAAGCTGGATCTCTCACAATTGGCCGCCCAATCACTGGCCCTTTGTACTACTGATCTCCTATGTCCTCTGTTAATAAATCTACCCTCATGGTCATGCCTAGTATTCTGAAATTCCATGTCTGCAGAAATATTCTCCTAATTCTCATGAACTGCGATTTCGGAATATTGTTGATGGTGTGTGTGGGGTGTAAACATCTGATATTACAACTATAATGTTTATTTTGTTTAATGCTTTATATATATTTGGAGGCTTAAATAGATAAATGGGGGAAGTGATGTCATAATTGGGGTATACAATATGTATAAAAACTGTTCCTGAATTATGAATATTTTATCACTGAAGAAGGTTTGATACTGAAACTGGTCTGAAAGAAGGGAAGGAATAAACATTGTTTGCCTCTAAGTGCTGGCTTTTTCTTTTTTGTTTACTAGTTTGGGCATGCTGTGCACCAGTCGTACTTGCTAGCTCTTTTAGAGGTGTGTCTTCATTTCTTAGCTGGCTGTTGACACTTGAGGCTGGGCCTTTGGTGGTCAGTATCAGGACTAAGATGGTTCTTCCCCTGAGGTATTTGAGCATTTAACTGAACTGAAAAGCATATAAGGCATTGTTTTGGTTTTTGGTCTTCAGATGTTTTGCCAGAAACGAGTGGATTGTGTTGCTATATATGGGAGCTTGGTGTAGCATCAACATTTACGAACAAGAATCTCCTTTTAGCGTTCGTTTGGTTGTGAAGAATATAAGGTGGCAAAGATTGTTTATTTGGGCTGCCAATTTGGTTGTTTTTCTAATTTTCCCTTGGTGGACCTTTTTTTTCATCAATAAGTTTCCAATTGATGTTCGTTTGGGACATATAGGTTCAATTTCTGGTGTTTAAAGTAGATGTATGCCAGAACGAAGGGAATGGTGTGTGGTATATGTGAGCTTGGTGCAACATTGGAGCTTATAAACATAAGGTTTATTCCCTGGTGTTTAAAGCAAATAGGTCATCATTTTTCTTGCTCAAACAAGTGATTTTGCTCCTGGGAGTATTAACGAATAAGGACTTTTTCCTGGTGTTTAAAGCAGGGGTCTGCCAGAACTGAGAGAATTGTGTTTTGGTATATGTGAGCTTGGTGTAACATCGGCATTTACACACATAAGGATTATTTCCTAGTGTTTAAAGAAAATAGGTCATCATTTTTGCCTGCTTAAACAAGTGATTCAATATTTTTTGCTCTGGGAGTATCAACGAACAGGAACCTTTTTTTTTTTTGAACATTTGTTGGGCTGAAGAAAAATATAAGGTGGGCAAGTTTTGCAAGTTTTGCTATTGGGGCTGCTGATTTTGAAAGTGCTCCTACAATTTGTTTGGAGGACTGTGCTAACGTTAACGAGTGTATCTATAATATTACCCTGATGGTTGAACTGTGGGGATCATTTGATGCTGTTTATTATATATAGTTTTATGGCCATTAAGGTTTATCTTTTGACAGTAGGGCAATTTAGTCTTATCGAGTATTGATAGGACATATGCACATTGTTATTAGGGACGGACTCATATATGTTTTGCTCATGGGTTTGGATAGTATTTTCTTTTGATGAACATCATAAAAATGGGGGGGTTTCATAATTGCATTTATTGCCAAGCAGAAAATATATAAATAACAATGCAACTAATGGTGAAACAGTGATTAAGACTATATTTTGTTGGTTGCTTATACTTAGATCATATATATATATATATATATATATAGGCACAAACAGTTAGTTAAAAGGTTTTTATGTTACTAATTGTTCACTTTTTGACAATATGTTTTTGGAAACTGTATAAGCACCTGGTGAAGATTGTTCCAACCACATTTATATATGATATGGGTTATAATAATAACTGGTGGTTAAAACATCTTCGTATTAGTTATAACTTTTAGCTTTTCATGTTTCACATTATTTTACCCCTGCTTTTGGGAATTTGTGTCCTTTCTAGTTTTCAGTGTGCACAATAATAATTCACTTTATGTATTTTTTGGTTGAACTTATAGAAGGACATCAATAGTCAGGTGGTTATATGCTTTTTGGTAGTAGTGAGATCATATTCTTCTGCTTTTGGCTCTAATTATAACTTACTGGGGACCTGTGGGAAGTTGCCTTTCCCATATAGATATCTCTAAGTTCTTGAATAGTGAATCTGGTGTACTTTTCCAGGCCGTGTATTAAATAGGTATTATTTACCCTCTGTCTATATTTCCTTGGATATTATTGATCAGGGTCATCTGACTATATAGGGTAAGTTTAGGGCTTATTGTCATGGATCTCCAAAAGATTCTGCAGGGTCTTTGTGCAGATCAAGATGATATAAAAGTTTTTGGTATTGGGACCAATATGGATGGAGTCTCAAGTGAGAAAGTGGATGATTCTCATGACAGCTGCAACTTGCTGTTTTACCAACTAAACAAAGAGATGAAAATTTTAAGAACTAATACATGGCACTTAAAATTATTCAAGGCATATAAGAGTAAAGGGATTACTCCACGTGGTTTAAGGGTTAAAATTTAGCCCTTGGTTGGTAAGCCAGATGACCTATTGATGGAGGATTGGCATAAGGCACAACAAAAAAGCCACTATGGCTTTTGTAGATATATTAATGTCCTTTTATCAAAGGACTATTGAACAAAATATCAAGGATGTGATGGAGACATGTGAAAATATGAAAAAAATATGAGGGTATGCCATCTTTTGTTCAGGGCCTGGAAAAATTATCCAGAGATCTTCTCAATTTTGAGAATGGGTTGAAAGAAAAGAAGTTACATACATGTCATAGAGATGTGGAAGACTATGAGAAAGGCAAGCCCTTTGAGTCCCAGAGGGGAGTTAGATTTATTGATAATAACAAGGGTAGCTCCAATATCAGAAAGAAAAGACCACGATCTATACTAAAAAAAATCCACACAGGGCCTCAGTACCTCAGGGGAAGAATCATCTATGACTGATATGGAGGGAATTTATATTAGTGACTCTCCTGACTCGAAAAAGTACGAATTCAGGAGGGCCCTTTAGGAGACAAACCCGTAGGGGTGGACGTAAGCACAAATATGGCAGCCTTGGAAAACCTATTACAGTCAATGGTGAAGTAGGGACCCAATTTTATAATGTACATAATATTTCTACTTATGTTATATCAAAGGATGAAAAAAGCCTACTTAATAAAGGTCTAGGATTTGTTCCTAGTTTTTTGGTAGATGAACATATTTTTGTTTCATATCTTTTTGCCTTTTGTGAGTTTTGAACCTAAAATTGTTTTTCATACATCTAATAATTCTGAAAGATTATCTGAATTTCATTCTCACAAATCTACATTTATGCCACCAATGAATAAATATGTGGTATTTTTCAGGAAGCCGTTTTAAGGGATCTACACTTTAATTTCAGTTCCGCTATGGGCTTTAGACATAATCATTTGAAAGGAGAACAACAGGCTTTGAAAAACCTATATTCTAATTCTGACATAATTATTCTTCTGGCAGATAAAGGTGGGGCTGTGGTCATAATGGATGCCAGTTATTACTGGAATGAGGGAAATGAACAATTGTCCAACCCCCAGAATTATATTAGAATGTCTACAGACCCTACACCTAAATTCAAGGCTGAGATTGATTCATTTTTGAATCAAGCAGTGGAAGAAGGAGTTATTGATGTGAAGATGAAAGAACAACTCATGGTTCAGGATCCAACCCAACAGTACCTTTATCTCTTGCCCAAAATTCACAACAATTTCAGTAGACCCCAGGAAGACCAATTGTTTCAGGACAGGGGTCTTTAACTGAACCTATTTCTGCTTTTTTGACACACTATTTAAAACCATTATTGTCAGGTGTCAGGGCAAGGATACTACAGAGTTTTTACAAATTATTTTGGACTCTCAATTGGAACCCAACTGGCTCATGTGTACACTTGATGTTAAATCCCTATATACCAGTATCCCCCATTGGGCAGGATTACTTGCCT
The DNA here is from genome assembly GCF_019279795.1 of Protopterus annectens. Taxonomy (NCBI): domain Eukaryota; kingdom Metazoa; phylum Chordata; order Ceratodontiformes; family Protopteridae; genus Protopterus; species Protopterus annectens. Next base: position 1,625,732,051 of record NC_056731.1, read on the forward strand.
TAGAGTATTGGCTAAATAAAGCCAATTTATATGCACCAGGATTCAACACTCTTCTCACATGTTTGGCAGAACATGTATTGATAAAAAATGTTTTCTATTTCAGGGGGGAATGTTACTGGCAACAGCAAGAAGCAGCTATGGAGGCCTCATTTGCCCCAATTTATGCTGACCTCTTTATGGGGAATGTGGAAGATCAGATTATATATGATGTCATGCATAACATTTCCCTTTCAGAGATGGATATATGGAGACGTACTTTAGATGATTGTTGGTTGGTTTGGTGTGGGGGTGTGTACTATTTGTTAGAATTTCTAGAATACCTTAATGGTAATTGGTGGGGGATTGAATTTACTGTTAATTATCACAGTAATGAGATCAATTTCCTAGATGTTAATATTTTGAGACAGGGGGATGGTACACTTAAAATGTCAATATATAGGAAATACCCACAATACAATAATTTATTATATGCAACCAGTTTACACCCCACACACACCATCAACAATATTCCTAAATCACAGTTCATGAGAATTAGGAGAATATGTTCTGCAGACATGGAATTTCAGAATGATAGGCATGACCTTGAGGGTAGATTTATTAACAGGGGATATAAGAGATCAGTAGTACAAAGGGCCAGTGATTGGGCGGCCAATTGTGAGAGATCTGGCTTATTGGAGTATAAAGCTAAAACTCAAATGAATGGATCCGGGACCATGCAGTTAGTTACAACATTTGGTAGTAATACACATTTTTTACAGGATGTAGTCAATAAACATTGGAATATTCTTTGAGCTAATATACATCTGGATCAATGCCTGCCTAATAGATGTCAATTCTCTTTTAGAAGGGGAAGAACACTTACGTCTTACTTTGCTCATTACAAGACAACTTTTTTAGATTATGTGCACCGACATCAGTTTACCCTATTGGGAGATAGGCTTGTTGGCTCACATCCTTGTGGACATTGCAGTTTATGTAAACATATGTTCAAAACTTCATCTTTCAGTAGTAAAAATACTGGTCAAATTTTTGGCATTTCATTTTTTGGGAATTGCAGCTCTGACTGGGTAGTCTATTTGGCTACATGCCAATGTTCTGTCTTTTATATAGCAACTCCAATGCTAAAAAGAACAGGAACTTCCCAAAGAAACTCGTGCACGAAAGGATGTAAATTCTTTTCTTTTATTCCACAATCCTATAGCAGTTAAGCGCTTTCAACTGGAACCCAGTCTTCTTCAGAACAGTCAACAAGCACCATAACTTCCTTTTTATACATAAACCAATCCAATCATTTTAAAAATTGCGCCAAAACACTTAAAGGTATAGTGCACATTCAGCAGCAATGACCATAAAAAATCAAAATTTATAATCTTCCTAGATATTTGAATAAACCCATATCTAGTGTATACAATAATTATACTGTCAAACTGTATAAAATATTAATAAAACATTTACATATTTAAAATTTAAAATTATTTTTACACATGTATGTGAAACTATATATAGTATGTAAAAAACTAAAAGCTCTATTTCATATTCATACTACTATCAATGTTGAAAGACTTGAGACTTTTTAATAAATCAATGCTATAATAACTCAATGATTTATACTAGGAGAGGACCAAAAAAGGTTTAATACTGATGGACTCGTTTAGTCCTGGGGGTCTAGTGGCGTCTAATAAAATCTGCCATCTGCTTTCCAAGGCAGCTAGTTTCATCTTCCAGTTTCCCCCAAATATTGAATAACTAATGGTATCTATAATAGCAAACTGAAAAGTGTGCTCTTTACCATATTCATGGATATGTTTAGACAATGCATTCTTCATGTCCTTCCTCTGAATGCGGTAAAGGTGTTCATATATACGCTTTTTGAAAACTCTTTCAGTCTTGCCTATGTAATACATAGGACAAGTACAACATGTAGCAATATATATCACCCTACTTGTGTTACAATTTCCAGTTCTAGTTCTAATACATGTGGAGTTAAAGTTTTTAAGTCTAATGTATCTGGATTCATTAATAAACTTACACTGTTTACATCTGCCGCATTTTGTTGTACCTTTGTACATATCCTTTGTGGCATTATCATAACTGGCCTTCTCTAATAATCTTTTTAAATTAATGCCTGTCTTATATACAAATTCAGGAGAATTTCCCACATTACGTCCAAATTCAACTAACAAGTATATTCCAATGTTGTCGTAATATGTCCTTAATAAAACACGATGTGGAGTATAAGTCAAAATACATGCTCGACTAGAATAACTGGATGGCAGCCCTTCATGTTTTTCATTAACTATATATTTACCTAACAAAGGGGTACTTCTTACCCCATTCTTTGCCCACATATTCAATTGTATCCATCAGCATGTGATCCGGATATCCACGGTTACTAAATAATGTCCTAATGATATCAAGTTCCGTTCTCATCACAGCTTCTGTCGAAGACATCCTCGCTGCACGGATACACTGTCCCTTTACGATGTTCTTAAAAATGTGTGGAGGATGGTTACTTGTGAAATGTAGGTAATCATTGGAAAAAGTTGGTTTGCGGAATATTCTAGAAGTGAATGTATGTTGATCGAGACCAACCAAGACATCCAAATAAGCAATGTCCACAGTACTAGTATGATGAGTAAATTTTAAAATGTAGAGGATAGATTGATGAAAGACATAAATTCTTGTAATTCCTCTATAGAGGCCTTCCACAAAATAAAAATGTCATCCAAAAATCTGGCATAGAATGAGATGTGGGTATAAAATGACTCTTAAATAACACTTCCTCTTCCCATTCCAACATCACCATGTTGGCAAAGATAGGGGCACACGACGCACCCATAGCAACACCTTTTGTTTGCTTGAAATATTCCCCTTGGAACACAATATAATTGTGATCTAACACCAGTCCCATCATGTCACACAACAACACAACCTTATCCCAACTAACCCCTGCATGTTTCCTGAGGCTGTTTGAGAAATGTTCGATTCCTAGTTCTCTGGGTATACTGGAGAAAAGATCGACCACATCGATGGTGACTAAGATGAGGTCTGGTCTCCAATATTCATGTTGTAATTTCCCCAAAAACTCCACGAATCTTTCATGATGTGTGGGATATTACCATAAATGTGTTTTAGTTGATGATCAATCCATTTCCTATGTTGTAAGTCTTAGAATGGGAGCCGGAAATGATGGGTCTGAAGGGTGGTTGCTCCAAGGATTTATGAAGTTTGGGTATGCCAACAATGGTTGCCAAAATGGGGTAGTCATTCTTCAAAAACATATAAGTGTCATTTGTAATCCTGTTATCTATTAAATATTCTTCTATGGCCAGATCTATACGATGGTGTCCGATGTTAATCTGATTTAAGGAGACATTTTCGTAAGTGCCTGCCTGATTTAAGATGTCATAAATACAAGACTTGTATGCTTCAACATAAAAAAGTACTAACCCACCACCCTTATCGGGTTTCATGATGCGTACCTCTTTATTCTGCATCACTTGGTTAAGAAATTCCTTTTCAGATTGAGTAAGATTTTGTGGTGGACCGTGGTACAACAAGTTCCTATGTCTAATGTCCCTGTGTAGTCTATAAATATCTTGACTAACCAATTTCTCAAAATTTGTTATACTGGGATGAGATACAGGAACATAGGAACTCTTTTTGCGCAACTGTATGTTTTCCGTACCAACTGCCTGGTCCATTGAGCCATCAAAAATCACAGCCAAATTGAGTTTGCGACAAAAAAGTTTCACCTGCTTAATATTGTCAACTAAATTGTTGCTAACAGTTGGAATAAACTTCATTCCTTTGTGCATGACCGAATGAAGTCGTCATTTACCTCCACATCTGTGTAGTTATAGACTTTGAAACCTTCAAAACATGTGACCATAGGATAATTCAAGATGACTTCCTACTACTAATAGTATTTTCCTCTGAAACAATATTCTGATCAATGAGAGGGATAAATGTCACAGATTCAGTTTCATAAGTCTTATCTACTGTAACTACACTTGCTCCTGTGTGGGTATGTTGATCTATTTTTTGTATTGGTTCCACTGTTTGTTGGGATGTTTTGCAAAATGAGGCTTGGCACTCTGAAAATCCCTTTGTGTAGTCCAACGGGGGGTGGACATGAAACCTACTTCTGACTCTTTAACTTTAGGCCATATGTAAGCTCTGTTGTTACTGTATGCTTCATGGTCCCTAGTAAGTTTCTTGCTTTTCCTCTCAAATATAATATTGGCCCTACTCTCTGCTTGAAAAAATTGTTTTTTAAAAAGATCATTCCAAGTCTCATAATCTACATCATTACATATAGTCTCATACATGATTTCTAACTCATCTCCTAAAAGGTCACGTTTCTCTTGTTGATATTTTAATAACAGTTCCATGAAAGCAATTCCAAAACCATCAAACATACTATTAAATTCGTTCATCACTTCCACATTATAAAATATGCCTAATGGTAATTTAAAAATCGTAAACCTTTTGGTACCATCTTCAGATTTATACAATTTTTTAAATAATTAACATCTATTTTTGCATTATTGTATGCAGTAAGTTTCTTACCAAAGTCATAAATCATTTCTTTCAGAGAGCTATATATGTGATTTTTCTCATTAAATTTCTTATTATAATTCTTTTTACCAAAGTCATACATATCACCTTGTCCATTTAACACATTTTCAAATAGCTCTCTTTCATTTGTCTTTGTGGTAAACAATTCAGGCAAGACTGAAAGAGTTTTCAAAAAGCGTATATATGAACACCTTTACCGCATTCAGAGGAAGGACATGAAGAATGCATTGTCTAAACATATCCATGAATATGGTAAAGAGCACACTTTTCAGTTTGCTATTATAGATACCATTAGTTATTCAATATTTGGGGGAAACTGGAAGATGAAGCTAGCTGCCTTGGAAAGCAGATGGCAGATTTTATTAGACGCCACTAGACCCCCAGGACTAAACGAGTCCATCAGTATTAAACCTTTTTTGGTCCTCTCCTAGTATAAATCATTGAGTTATTATAGCATTGATTTATTAAAAAGTCTCAAGTCTTTCAACATTGATAGTAGTATGAATATGAAATAGAGCTTTTAGTTTTTTTACATACTATATATAGTTTCACATACATGTGTAAAAATAATTTTAAATTTTAAATATGTAAATGTTTTATTAATATTTTATACAGTTTGACAGTATAATTATTGTATACACTAGATATGGGTTTATTCAAATATCTAGGAAGATTATAAATTTTGATTTTTTATGGTCATTGCTGCTGAATGTGCACTATACCTTTAAGTGTTTTGGCGTAATTTTTAAAATGATTGGATTGGTTTATGTATAAAAAGGAAGTTATGGTGCTTGTTGACTGTTCTGAAGAAGACTGGGTTCCAGTTGAAAGCGCTTAACTGCTATAGGATTGTGGAATAAAAGAAAAGAATTTACATCCTTTCGTGCACGAGTTTCTTTGGGAAGTTCCTGTTCTTTTTAGCATTGGAGTTGTTGAACTTTCTTTTTGTTTATTGGTTGTCATGGTTGAACAGGAGACTACCTTAGAGGCTTCATTGTCTCGAGAGGAGTTTAATGGACTTCGGGCTGAAGTATCAGCCGTGCAGGGTGAAATCATAAACTGTTTGAACTCTTAAACAGTATTGCTTCAAACAAGGTACTTCCAAACAGTATTGGTTTCAATAAGGCACTTCAGGCTTCTAATGATGGATTGCAAACTATGCCTGATTTGCATTCACCCCAAAGTGACGGTTGTCCATCAAAAGAAAGCATGCTGGCATTTAGAAGGGAAGGGGAAGTCCCTGAAGAAAACCGGAAGGTGTCTGGCGTTGACGTATTGGGGCATGAGGCAACGAGTTTCAGGAGGAGGTTACCCACACCTGAACGTGGCTTTCCCGTAGCTTTACTATCTTCGGAGGATGCAGTTCATAACAACAAAGCCACAATTGATTTACCGGATACTAGTGACGGTTTTGCTATATCACCTAAAGAACAGCGACGGTTTGTTTTTCAAGATGATGCACTCACACCAGCCCAGGACTTCACTTTTGATTTTAGTATATCGAGGGCAAGACGTGAGGCGGAACAGAATGGGGCTAGACCAAAGACGGTATACACGAATAAACCTAACGGAAGCATACAGCAGAGACATCATGTTGACAAAAAAGGTACTGTTGCCTATATTATATCTAGCCCTAAACCTAAACAAACAAAAAGGATTTTTGACCAACCTGAACATAATAATAAAATAATGAATAGTGAATTGTTTACCACAAAGACAAATGAAAGAGAGCTATTTGAAAATGTGTTAAATGGACAAGGTGATATGTATGACTTTGGTAAAAAGAATTATAATAAGAAATTTAATGAGGAAAATCACATATATAGCTCTCTGAAAGAAATGATTTATGACTTTGGTAAGAAACTTACTGCATACAATAATGCAAAATAGATGTTAATTATTTAAAAAATTGTATAAATCTGAAGATGGTACCAAAAGGTTTACGATTTTTAAATTACCATTAGGCATATTTTATAATGTGGAAGTGATGAACGAATTTAATAGTATGTTTGATGGTTTTGGAATTGCTTTCATGGAACTGTTATTAAAATATCAACAAGAGAAACGTGACCTTTTAGGAGATGAGTTAGAAATCATGTATGAGACTATATGTAATGATGTAGATTATGAGACTTGGAATGATCTTTTTAAAAACAATTTTTCAAGCAGAGAGTAGGGCCAATATTATATTTGAGAGGAAAAGCAAGAAACTTACTAGGGACCATGAAGCATACAGTAACAACAGAGCTTACATATGGCCTAAAGTTAAAGAGTCAGAAGTAGGTTTCATGTCCACCCAGCGTTGGACTACACAAAGGGATTTTCAGAGTGCCAAGCCTCATTTTGCAAAACATCCCAACAAACAGTGGAACCAATACAAAAATAGATCAACATACCCACACAGGAGCAAGTGTAGTTACAGTAGATAAGACTTATGAAACTGAATCTGTGACATTTATCCCTCTCATTGATCAGAATATTGTTTCAGAGGAAAATACTATTAGTAGTAGGAAGACATCTTGAATTATCCTATGGTCACATGTTTTGAAGGTTTCAAAGTCTATAACTACACAGATGTGGAGGTAAATGACGACTTCATTCGGTCATGCACAAAGGAATGAAGTTTATTCCAACTGTTAGCAACAATTTAGTTGACAATATTAAGCAGGTGAAACTTTTTTGTCGCAAACTCAATTTGGCTGTGATTTTTGATGGCTCAACGGACCAGGCAGTTGGTACGGAAAACATACAGTTGCGCAAAAAGAGTTCCTATGTTCCTGTATCTCATCCCAGTATAACAAATTTTGAGAAATTGGTTAGTCAAGATATTTATAGACTACACAGGGACATTAGACATAGGAACTTGTTGTACCACGGTCCACCACAAAATCTTACTCAATCTGAAAAGGAATGTCTTAACCAAGTGATGCAGAATAAAGAGGTACGCATCATGAAACCCGATAAGGGTGGTGGGTTAGTACTTTTTTATGTTGAAGCATACAAGTCTTGTATTTATGACATCTTAAATCAGGCAGACACTTACGAAAATGTCTCCTTAAATCAGATTAACATCGGACACCATCGTATAGATCTGGCCATAGAAGAATATTTAATAGATAACAGGATTACAAATGACACTTATATGTTTTTGAAGAATGACTACCCCATTTTGGCAACCATTGTTGGCATACCCAAACTTCATAAATCCTTGGAGCAACCACCCTTCAGACCCATCATTTCCGGCTCCCATTCTAAGACTTACAACATAGGGAAATGGATTGATCATCAACTAAAACACATTTATGGTAATATCCCACACATCATGAAAGATTCGTGGAGTTTTTTGGGGAAATTACAACATGAATATTGGAGACCAGACCTCATCTTAGTCACCATCGATGTGGTCGATCTTTTCTCCAGTATACCCAGAGAACTAGGAATCGAACATTTCTCAAACAGCCTCAGGAAACATGCAGGGGTTAGTTGGGATAAGGTTGTGTTGTTGTGTGACATGATGGGACTGGTGTTAGATCACAATTATATTGTGTTCCAAGGGAATATTTCAAGCAAACAAAAGGTGTTGCTATGGGTGCGTCGTGTGCCCCTATCTTTGCCAACATGGTGATGTTGGAATGGGAAGAGGAAGTGTTATTTAAGAGTCATTTTTATACCCACATCTCATTCTATGCCAGATTTTTGGATGACATTTTTATTTTGTGGAAGGCCTCTATAGAGGAATTACAAGAATTTATGTCTTTCATCAATCTATCCTCTACATTTTTAAAATTTACTCATCATACTAGTACTGTGGACATTGCTTATTTGGATGTCTTGGTTGGTCTCGATCAACATACATTCACTTCTAGAATATTCCGCAAACCAACTTTTTCCAATGATTACCTACATTTCACAAGTAACCATCCTCCACACATTTTTAAGAACATCGTAAAGGGACAGTGTATCCGTGCAGCGAGGATGTCTTCGACAGAAGCTGTGATGAGAACGGAACTTGATATCATTAGGACATTATTTAGTAACCGTGGATATCCGGATCACATGCTGATGGATACAATTGAATATGTGGGCAAAGAATGGGGTAAGAAGTACCCCCCTTTGTTAGGTAAATATATAGTTAATGAAAAACATGAAGGGCTGCCATCCAGTTATTCTAGTCGAGCATGTATTTTGACTTATACTCCACATACGTGTTTTATTAAGGACATATTACGACAACATTGGAATATACTTGTTAGTTCGAATTTGGAACGTAATGTGGGAAATTCTCCTGAATTTGTATATAAGACAGGCATTAATTTAAAAAGATTATTAGAGAAGGCCAGTTATGATAATGCCACAAAGGATATGTACAAAGGTACAACAAAATGCGGTAGATGTAAACAGTGTAAGTTTATTAATGAATCCAGATACATTAGACTTAAAAACTTTAACTCCACATGTATTAGAACTAGAACTGGAAATTGTAACACAAGTAGGGTGATATATATTGCTACATGTTGTACTTGTCCTATGTATTACATAGGCAAGACTGAAAGAGTTTTCAAAAAGCGTATATATGAACACCTTTACCGCATTCAGAGGAAGGACATGAAGAATGCATTGTCTAAACATATCCATGAATATGGTAAAGAGCACACTTTTCAGTTTGCTATTATAGATACCATTAGTTATTCAATATTTGGGGGAAACTGGAAGATGAAACTAGCTGCCTTGGAAAGCAGATGGCAGATTTTATTAGACGCCACTAGACCCCCAGGACTAAACGAGTCCATCAGTATTAAACCTTTTTTGGTCCTCTCCTAGTATAAATCATTGAGTTATTATAGCATTGATTTATTAAAAAGTCTCAAGTCTTTCAACATTGATAGTAGTATGAATATGAAATAGAGCTTTTAGTTTTTTTACATACTATATATAGTTTCACATACATGTGTAAAAATAATTTTAAATTTTAAATATGTAAATGTTTTATTAATATTTTATACAGTTTGACAGTATAATTATTGTATACACTAGATATGGGTTTATTCAAATATCTAGGAAGATTATAAATTTTGATTTTTTATGGTCATTGCTGCTGAATGTGCACTATACCTTTAAGTGTTTTGGCAATTTTAAAATGATTGGATTGGTTTATGTATAAAAAGGAAGTTATGGTGCTTGTTGACTGTTCTGAAGAAGACTGGGTTCCAGTTGAAAGCGCTTAACTGCTATAGGATTGTGGAATAAAAGAAAAGAATTTACATCCTTTCGTGCACGAGTTTCTTTGGGAAGTTCCTGTTCTTTTTAGCATTGGAGTTGTTGAACTTTCTTTTTGTTTATTGGCTGTCTTTTATATAGGGCAGACCTCCAGGCAATTAAGGAGTCACATTTCAGAACATCAGAGTGATTTACGTCTTTAAAAAAATGACCAATGCATTGTATAGACATTGTCAGTTACACAGAACTGCTACTTTTGGATTTGTCATTATTGACCAGGTAAAGGGAAATAGATCAACAAAACAAGGTTGGCACACTATACTAACCCAAAAGGAAAGAAAATGGATTATTAAGTTGGGCACCCTATTTCATCCAGGACTTAATGATAAGTTATGAGGTTCTTTTTATTAAGGACTCTTATTGGCAACTTTATATGTAATAATAGGATATTAATGGAAGTTTGGCCAAAACATCTGATATTACAACTATAATGTTTATTTTGTTTAATGCTTTATATGTATTTGGAGGCTTAAATAGATAAATGGGGGAAGTGATGTCATAATTGGGGATATACAATATGTATAAAAACTGTTCCAGAATTATGAATGTTTTATCACTGAAGAAGGTTTGATATCAAAACCGGTCTGAAAGAAGGGAAGGAATAAACATTGTTTGCCTCTGAGTGCTGGCTTTTTCTTTTTTGTTTACTAGTTTGGGCATGCTGTGCACCGGTCGTACTTGCTAGCTCTTTTGGAGGTATAACTAGCAGAAGAGACATAATACAAAGATAGTAGTAAGGAGCAGAACAAAACAGTCAAGGTAACTTCTGTGAGTGGGATGCTATTATCTGCAAAACAGAGAATGGGAATTTTCTCAGTAGAATGATAAACTCTATATAGTCTTGCTTTCTGACACTCACATGTCTAATTTCGTTTCTTTATCGTAGACCTCATGGTTTTCATGAGCAAAGAGAGTATTTCAATATAACAAGACATGCATAAGATGAGGGGATATTATCTTGCATTTTTCTTGTCCCTGTGCCTGCCTATTATTTGGATTGCCACTTTGGATCAGGCCCATTTGAACCTCCCATTATGTGGACAAATAACAGTTTGACATGGGCCATCATCCAGACAGCCAAGATGGAATTTTCTAGTGTAAGACTCATCTCATTTCGGTTGCTGGCTGACTTGCGTACTTCTTCAGATGGCTGATGATGGTTACAGTGTCAAAATGCTATGCATGATAGAACCAAGTTCACATCTCCAGCCTACATGGTGCATGCCGTGAATTCTGTCCTCCAGCAGATGTCCATATGGCAGGAGCCCAGACCACCTCCCTCTCCCTAGCTAAGATAAGCTAGAGTCAGTCAGGTACACCCTACACTGCCAGCTTCTCCAGCATTCCAGTTGAAAGCTGATCCCAGGCTGATTTGGTCACAGTCAAAGCTTTATCTCTCTGTGCCACAAACAAGCTGCAGTACTATGAGGTCAGCCCCAGTGATGGAGTTGTTTTACGTATTTAGCCTTAAAGGATAAACTTGCCTGAAATGTTCACTGCACATTGTTTCTTTTGGATACTCACAGTATCCTAGGCCAGTATGCAGCTCACTAGTATGATATAACTAGAATTTGACCTATCACAGACCATATTATTCAGATGTTCTAACAGAACAGCAAAGTCTGATTTAAAAACAGACGTTTGAATGAGACAAAACATGACAGGATAGAGCAAGAGCATCAGCCTGTTACTTATTTTCACTTTGTCTATGGCTTACTCTATCTGGACTTCTGCACAAATCGTTTTCTCTGTTCACCACCATTCCATAAGCTATTTCTGTTGGATACTATTGCATTATGGCTTCAGCACTACACCACATACACTTTTCAAATAAAATGCACCCATATTTCTCAGTGCCTCTGTGCGTGTATGGTCAGTTATTTTCCTTATGATTTGTGACCTAAAGTTCATTTTCATTTTCACTGAGACTTGTTAGTCTGAATATAAAATAAAACATGAAAAGTTTAAGCTCTGCTGGATACTCCCTGTAGGGTTTGATATTCATTAGCATCTCTGAGGAAGCTCTTGATGCATTGCATACTGTTTTCCATTTTAATTATTCAAATATTTCTATGCATATTTATGAATTTCTGTCTAGCAGAGGTGTAGAATAGACAGCTGCTACCGTGGATGCTTCTAATGTATGCTGAACTGTGCTGTTATGGATGCTTTTATTGTTATAGTGCATGATGTACTTTCTTATATTTAGCCTGACACTTAATGGAAATATTTTACATTTCTAAGTGCCTGCTTCAGCTGGTAATTTTCACTTCGTGACATCCATGTTGTAGCAGAATAGGCTTTCATTTTACTGCATTGTGAGCCTTTATACAAGTTTATGAAAGCATTTTTCAATTCCGTGAAAACTGTTTATAGTCATGCTTATACATGAGCTACGAGTGCATACTTGAGTGGCTAGAGAAGTGTCATCATTCCAAAAATAAATGTTTCTTAATGCGTACCCTCTGAGTAAGTAAAACTAATACAAACATGAATATCCAAGCTAACCCAGAAAAAGTGATGAGAGCATGTTAACAAAACCAAAACAGTAATACATAAGACTATCTTGCATTTCATGAAATTAGTGTTCACATTGAAGTATCTTCAAGTTTGTTTGTGGTTACATTTCACTCCAAACACTCCCTTACTGTACTTTTACATTAGGAGGACTGGGATTATTCATCTAGTAGGTGTTTACTTGGGCTGACTGAGCTGGGAAGCACACAAAACACCTTTAAGTGTAGTCATTATATTGACAAAAGGGCTCAGTCAGTTTTTTGTATTTGCAGTACTGTATAAACTCGGCACATTTGCACAGATCAGTTCTCTGTGCCAGTGCCCTGTACAGATGCAAGCGTCAGAAACATTGCTTATGTTCATTATACTGTGAAAGTTTACTGTGCTAGCTACCTTATTACAACACCCAGGATTATTGCTGCTCAGAGAGCATCTGATTTGACGCTGGGCAGCATTGCTGGTTAGGTTAGTGGCAGATTACGTTGTATAAGCACACTTCCCTCATCTGGTTACAAACACCCTCCATTTCTATTTCTTTCAAGTACACATTAGGACCTGCAACCATGGATGGGCACTTTCCAGCTTGGTGGACACAGGCATCCAGAGGCAAGGTAACAGTTGCCTTATGTACACTGACAGTCACTTAATTCTCGAACAGACAAATACAGTATGCGAGAGATGCAGTTACACATTGACATTGGAGGCTAAACTCTCACATACAGACACAAAAAGTAACAAATAGGTTGACAGCGACTCACACACATCACTTACTGCACCCACAAAGGACCACACATATAGATCCAAATATGTGGAGGTGCTCACATGTGACTTACCCAAACCTCAAAGGCCTCTCAGGCGCAGTCCTCAGATACTCCACATACACACAACCAAGACAAATAATCACAAAACATAAAGCCAAATCTCATTGTGTCTCAACTACAAGCTCATAAGGCGAAACACTCCACGACCCAATATTCTGGTCATAGGAGACTCCATTGTGAGACACACTGATGTCCCTCCTTACCAGGATGGATAAGGGGAAGGTTACAGTTAGTTGCCTGTCAGAGGCCGGCATTTGTCAGATCACGCAAGCACTCAGTATCAATAAGACTCAGTCATAGTCCATCTGGGTGTGAATGACCTGAGACATACCACCCTGGACTATATGAATGGAGACATTATTGAGCTCTCAGAATATGTCTCACAGGCAGGTATGAGCCTAGCACTGAGCAGCATTCTACTGTCCCCAAGGATGATGCCACAATACCAAGAGAAAATGATTGACTTTAAGAATTGTCTTAGCTATTGGCATCATTCCAAAGTAATGCAATACTTGTCAGCCTGGGAGGGCATGGTTGGTAGGCCATGCTGCTTTGCTAGGGATGGTCTTCACCTATCACCTCTATGCTTTCAGATATTGGCCAACCCCTATAGTACCTTTTTTATGCATTGCCAAAGAGACAAACATTCCATCATAAGAAAAGCTACCCACGACAAGCTAAAGGTATTGCTGCTTACTGCTAGGAGCCTCAGTAAGAAACTGCACTCTCTGTAAGCTCTCCTCACCCTGGATAATGCTGATGTCTGTTCAGTTACTGAAACATGGTTCAAAGCCCTGGAAAGCACTCCATCAGTGCATAGCTATAATGCCTTCCATACATTCCGACCACCCCACTCAACATAAAAGAGCTAAAGGTGGTGGTGTATCTAGCCACATAAAGGATCAGCACACCTCAAGGCTGTTCAAAGAATATGACATGCTTGAGCTACTCCATGTCCAACTAAACATGGGAAACATCCATTACAATATTCTTGCTGGCTACATGTCCCCCACTATGAACCAGGAAACCCATGTATCATACCTGAAGGTACTAGGATCACTCACCATCCAGCCCAATACCATACTTATGGGTGATTTTAACTACTCCTCTATTAATAGAGAGGCATACACAATCACTAACCTGTAGGCCAAAATATTTCTTGACTTTGTAAAGTCAAATGCCCTGGAGCAGCTGGTCTGCACTCTCACTTGGGGAACAAATATCCTAGATCTGGTACTCACAAATATGGAAGAGTGCTGTACCTCCCCCCCAAATGTTATGTCCTCACTAGTAAGATCAGATCAAAATACAGGTAAAACTAACCCCCCCACCTAACTCCAAAAACTTCTATGAACTTCTCTAAGGTAAATTACCCCTATTAAGGGATGCAATATCTAGTTTCCAAGCTTCCCTAAAACCAGAAAAAACAGAAACCTATGGAGAGGCATACACAAAATCCCTGTGTAAGCATATAAACAACTGCATATAAACAGCAGTACCAGACCGAAATAAACCCAGATCAAACCGCAAAAACAAGGCACTCTGGTGGACCCCTAGTATTAACAGGTTATACAACAAATGAAAGAAAATCCTGTCAATAAGTAACAGGGAATGTGCACAGCAGGGAAATAAGTACCTCATTAGCCTAAACAAGCAAATCAGGGTACTAGTCTAACCTCTGTAAGTGGAATTTGAGATAAAAATAGCCTCCAAAGCTAAGGATAACCATAAGGCATTTTTTAATTATGTTCGCAATTTTAAGGGCAACATTCAACAATGTGTGGACTTAGTTGTAGACGGCATCACCTATACTCAGCTGGCAGACGTAGGAAATCTGTTGGCTGACAAATTCAGCTCAAATCTCACCTCCCCATTACTCCCAGTCCTCCCCTAAAAAATACCCTCCACCACTCCACTGCAAATTATCACCAATGAACAGGTTGCTACTGCACTCTCTAAAGCTAAAAACATGGCTTCAGTGGAGCCTGACAATCAACCATGTTGCCTCTTAAACAGCTTAAATCAGGACTTATCAGGCCCATTAAGATCTCTATTTAGCCACAGCCTGGGGATTGGCTTTGTCCTGATAGAGTGGAGGACAGCAGCAGTCATCCCTCTGCATAAACAGAGATCATCTACTGACCTGGTAAATTAAAGACCCATAAGTTTGACTAGTCTTATATGTAAGGTCATGGAAAGAATAATCATGGACCTGATAAATAATGACATAGGAGAACTCCAAACACTGGACCTGACCCAATTTGACTTTGTCAAGGGCAGGTCATCAATAATGAATCTGGTGTACTTCTTTGAGAAAATTACTAAGGCAATGGATGAGGGTAAAAAAGTACACACTGCCTACCTCGAAATGGCTAAGGCATTTGACACAATTCTCCACTCAGGTATTATAAATAAACTCACAAAACTGGGCATACATCCTTATGTCACCAGATGGATGGCTAATTGGCTCACAGACAGGACATGTGGTTAAAGTGGGTGAATCCAGATCCAGCAAGAGGCCAGTTACTAGTGGTGAAGGACAGGGATCAGGGACTACTCCTGTTCACAATATACTTCTCCGAAGTCAAGACAAATGTGAAATGGCAAAGTTTGTCAACGATTACAAGCTGGGGGCAAACATTGAATCTCCCAATGATGTTAATATCCTTTAGGAGGGACTAGATCAGACAAATGATTGGTGCCAGAACCATGGCCTAAATCTAAATGCAAAAACATGCATTATCATACCATTTGGGAAGTCTAATAGCCCTGCAAATTACAACATCAATAGTATGCCCCTTAGACTAGACTCAGAGATGAGAGATCTAAGTACACAGATAGATGGTAGCCTGAACTTTGACCATCATGCATCCACAGTGGTGAGGAACTCCTTTTATGTGGTACAATTTTTAAGTAAATGTATGGCATCCAGCTCCAAAGTAATTATAGTCCTGCTGTATTCATCCCTCATTAGACCAATAATCAACTACAGTGTGCAATTTGGCATATACTTGACCAGGCACTTACAGCAGCTGGAGCAACCTCAGATATTCCTCACAAACAAAATACAGGGTGTAAACAACATGAACTATGCGGATAGACTAAAAGCCCTATACCTTTACTTTGTCCCCTACCAACTATTAAGGGGTGACCTATCCCTGACCTAGAAGGCACTCAGAAATCCAGCCCTGATGGAGCTGCTACACACCTGCAAGTCAAACAGTATAAGGGTCACACAATCTAGGGATCAAAACTTAGTCTGTGGCTCAAACAAATCATACTGGAGAGACAGATATGTGTGTCAAAGATTGCTCCTTGTTTGGAACAGGCTTCCTATTAACATTAAGCAGAGCTCTTCCCTGGCCCTCTTCAAACCCAGCTTGGATCAATGGATGGGGAATCACAAATTCACACCTGGGGTAGTGCCTGTGTCCCTTATGGTCAGGGGCAGTCTGCAAGATACTCAATGCGCAGGTACAAATCCATACCATCTTCTTGACCCTAGGGGCCATATATTGGGTAAAATCAGGTTATGTTGGCTAGGTTTGTAAGGGCCCTTAAGCCATTAGCCTAGTAATCTTCCATGAGCCTATGAACCTTTATATTAAGAAATGTCATCAACTGGCTGTATAGAACAAATGCAAATTGTGCATATGATACTGTTAACACCCAAGATTTTTTATTTAATGAGCTTGAATGGTCTGACAATAGAAGTACAAAAGGGGCAGGGCAATGTTTTCTATACTGCCTTAGCTGTATGTCAGCCATTATTTACCCTTCATAATACTATGTCTGTATGGGCATTATGCAGCTATCAGAATAAAAGCAAAAGAAACATTATGAAATGTTATCAATCAACAATGAAGTTATTTAAGCCTAAGAAAGAGTGAATATGGTTGGAGAAATATTTTGTGCAAACTTCCCATTAATTAAGGAAATATGTTGGAGTAATTTGGAGACAAGGGTAGATCCACATTATGGGTCTTAGCATTTTGATTTATGGCAATTCAAACCTGTTACCCAACATGCTATAATGATACCATCTCACAAAGGAAGAGTCATATCAGACCCAAACAATTTCAATCCAATCTGTCTTACAGGTAATTTATATAAAATCACACAGAGTCACTGTGGAGCTTACCTAAAATGATACAGGGGAACTCCTCTGGTTAGATTTAGAATGGTATTGTATTCTTCCTATATGTGAACCTAGTAAGCCCACTGGGCACAACTGCCCCTTTTCAGGGTTGAACCAGGAAAACGGTCTGTTTAAGTAACTTACTCAGAATCACAAAGGAGCAAATGAAAGTGTAAGGAATTAAACCTTGTATCCAGGAAACAGCTCATTAACAGCTCTGAGCTTTTGTCCTCTGTGCTATATGCCAAACACAGCCATGGGCTTGCTAAGGAGTGATCTTGCCCTTTGAATCTTGTGTTATTGTTTCAAGGCATAACAGCAACACTTGATGAAGGACTGATAGTGCATACTGCTTATTTTGCCCTTGCCAAAGCTTTTGACACTATTCCACATCATAATCAAGCTACTTTTTTCCCATGCTACATAGGATCATGGTGTACATCACCTGTCACCATTTCAATTAATTCAGAGCCACACTTCTATCTTCTTCATGAATCATGTCTGGCTTTTCAGGTTTTCTGTAATGCAATCCATCCATCTGTCAGCAGGAAGTCCTCATCTCTTCTTGTCTTGCCTTCTTCCTTTCTCACGCAAATCTGCTTTACCAAATCATCTTGTTTTTTCCAGCACATGTGGCCATGCCACCTTAATCATTTCTACTTAACCTTGTCTGCAACCAGGGCTACTTAAAGTTCTGCTCTGATGTTGTCATTTCTTTGTCTGACATCTGAGACACTTTGTCTCCATTAGTTCAGGCTTTCTCAGATGTTCTGCCTTTACTACACAGTTTCTGTGCCATAGAGAAGAAAGAAGCATATTATACCACTGTTTTGTACATTTTACTTTTCAGCTTCTTAGATATTCTTCTGTGGCATACCACCCTGATATTTTTTACCAGTTAGCTGTAGCACCTCAGACTCTAACCTTAATCTCCTCATCCAGACTCTGTTCTCCTCAACCACACCTCCCAGATAATTGAAGCAGCTAACCTGCCCACTATTCTCCCTTCTACCTTAATGTTCAGCTTCTTTGGATTTTCTCCATTTTGCTATCATGACAACTGGTTGTGTCTGTTCTCAGAGTTAATATTTAAATACCCTCACAAAAGTCCTAGTTTCTGGCCTGTTGCCACACTTTCTTTCCTTGTTCATTATATAAACTATTCATATATTTTAGGACCCACTTCTTTTCACATTCTAAAGACTAATCTGTTTTCTCCTTTCAGCAACATTATGTCTTTGTTGCTTAAACCACTTCTGCATCCTGCCTTTTCTAAGATCAGAAAGTCTTTGCATCAATTGTTCTTCTAATCAACAACAAACTCCAATGTGGCATATAATTTTTCTGTACCATTTACCTCCTGACAAGGATAATACTCCCTCTCCAAGCAACTAAATACTTAAACTGGAAAAATAAACAAACCACAAATTCACATCAGCAGAAAATTAAAATATGTGTTTTACTAAACAACATAGTTAAATTTTTATGCTGGTGGACAACTGTGATTCATTTTTTTCCCTCTAAGCTTTTATCATAATCCGTATCTGGTGCTAGCAAGCATATTCTAAATTATATATATATATATATATATATATATATATATATATATATATATATATATATATATATATTCCTTTTTATTTGTTTATTGCTTAAATATCTTTAATAATTCACAGTTGCAATAGTGACATAAGACACACATACATTAATAGAAAAGAAAACAAACATTATCCATTAATGCAACACACCAGTCCACCAAGTTCTCATAAAAAAGTTCTCATCCCAACACTGTCAGACTATAAACGATGAAAATATCCACTTATGTTTTATGAAACAAATATTAGAACTTGCTGTCACTATTTCTTATCCTGTGTTCTTTCTTCACATTGTGTCCCACAAGCCTACCAAAGCTGTCTGGTCTGAAAGACCAGTTTCTTGAATGAAAAAAAAAACTTCTGTTCACAAACCAGAAGAAGGAATCCAAAAAAAAATGAATTTCTGTAGTCAACGTACCCCAGTCTTGACAGACCATCTACTAATATCATTAAAGCAAAGAGTTCTTCCAATTTCTTTTAGCAATCCTTACTTGTGAACTACAATTAAAATACCCCACAAACAAACAAACAAACAAACAAACAAACAAACAAACAATGATGATTGAACCTAGAATATATGTTAACTACCAAATAAGAGATATTCTTCTACTCTGCAATCCAAATATAATTTCTCCTCCAGTTCAGCACCACATATTTAGTCTTACTAAAATGTGTATTATTTATCCAAGCTAATTCCCTGAGCATTCTTCAAAGCCAAAAGAAAAGTGCCACTCACCACTTTCAGCTGTCTGCAACCTCTCTTCCAAGTATTACATATTCTGAGAAAGACGGTGTCACAGTTTCACAACAGTGCTCCTTAAATCAATCAGTAAAAATAAAATGCTTCTGCTTTGCCTTTAAACTACTGATATTTGAATAAAGAAGTTTTATTTTATTCCCAAATCTTCCACCACATCTTGCTATAATTTTCTTTTTACAACTCATTTCCTAGTATACAATAACAGCTCACTACTCTCATACTCCCCTCTTCTCTATCACCCATCTTGTGACCAGTATCAGTGCATTCAGAAGTATGCATCACTTTAAACAGATTGACGTTTTCAATAACCAACCCTTCTCTAATTCCCTGAGAATCATCCATGTTCTTTTACTCTATTGCCCCATGTTCTTCTACCAGCTGCACATATTGTTCACAATTCACAGTAGCTTCTGCACAAGACTTCTGATTTGACAATCAGGCCACAAATGTCCAGAATCATGCCTTGTGGTCTGGTTCACATTTCCAGCTGAAAGGCCTTTTGCTTTACATCAGGTACAAAACTCTCTGAATAGTTTTCATGCATATGATGGCCATTTTGTCAAACATAACATTTGAAAGTCCGCCCCTGTCTTGAACCACTATAGCTAGTATTCAGCAGCCATCATGTTACTTAAATGGCACAGCTTATTATTAGAAATATGTAACCCTACATAAAATTTTCATCCCCTGTCCAAATATGTGGTCTGTTCATTATTTTTACACAAAGTGAATAGTATCACATATATTTTAAAACATACTCTATTATGTTGGATGGCATTTCAGTTCTGAAAACAAAATGCACAAGCTTTATTTTGTTAGAAACAAGCTCATAAAACTCAGCCTCAGACCAAGTGTTAGCAAACTTGACAGTGTCCTACTTTTCCAAACAAAGTTCATAATCTTTAGTCTCAAAGAAAATATCACAAATATGTTGTTAGGAAAATAAAGTGAGTCTCTAATCTGCTGGGATTGAAAACTTAAAGGAACAATTAGCACCCCCAAACAAATACACATCTTGTAAAATAACTGCAGACCCTATGTATGTAAAATAGCTCCTGGTTCTTCTTTCATGTAGTAAAGTAAGCTATAGACCTCTGGAAAGCACTGCAGCAAAAGAGCCCCTTCAATAATTTTGCCTCATTCTGCACACCCAGCAGAAGGCCCTGAAGGTCTGATACCTGTATCATCAGTTTCAGTTCCTACTGCTTTACAAGCAGACTCATTCTGAATAGTGCCTGCAGCAACTTGCATTTTGGATCTCCTTTTACTGTTTTAATGTTTTCTGTCTCAAACCTCTCCATGATTTCTGACCACAGTGTGTCTAAAATTGTAGCTTGAGAGTCAGAGACCAACATTAAGCATTGTGAAGTCTCTTTATGGATTCCTCCAGCATCCACACCCATTTCTTTATCTTCCAATACAACAGTTCTAGAAATAACATTCAAACTTTCTTTACAGACAGGAACTTCAGAGCCTATATCAACCACCAATACAACTTTGGAATCCCCTTTCACTACAAGAAGTAGCACCAAAACAGCACCTTCAACCAAGTTGGGGAACTTTATAGTTAATTTATCTTTTCCAAATAATATGCAAAAGGAATTTCCCAAGCTGCAGTCTGATAGTGTAGAGAGATGAAGCCCTGACTATAACCTAGGCAACTAGAGTTGGATTAACAGTATGGGTGGTGGAGGGGACAGGTGAGAGATAGAGTGGGAGTGAGTGGGCAACACCAACTCATCGATACTGGGGAGGTGAGGTGCCTGAGCAACAGCACAGCTAGATGATCACTGGTAGAAATGGCTAGGAGATGTTCTTGCTGTCACATAGCACATGTGCTGCTGCAGCAACAATGGTGTGAATGGGAACACACACATCATTCTTTGTCATGGTATCCATTGTAAATCTTCTAGCTGCCTATAGGGAGAAGTTAGCAGAGCTGGCGCAGGACCATAAACTTATCAGCAACTGTCACATCTAGGAGTACAAGACAGCCAGTCAGGATCCAGAATAGAAGTATATGAGCTGTATAGCTCTCATTGACTTCATGGATGGCCTGGCTGTCACCCCGGAGGAATGAATAAATCAATGGAGCACATGTATAAGAACCCCCGGAAGTTCCAATGAAAGGCACCAATATTTTTTCCAGAGTCTTAATCAACATTTCCATAAGTCATATCAATGCCAACCACCTCAGGCCTCCTCTGAAACTAAGAACATGCATGGTGATACCAACCCAGTCAAAAGAACATAAATGAATGAATGAATGAATGAATGTACACAAATAAACTGCTGCCAAACAAGAAAACATTATGAGATACAGAAAACAAGAAATCTGCTTTTCTTACAAAGCAGTCTATTCTCCGGCAGAGGCTGTTGAAACCAGCGTATGGATAAACAATATGTAGATGCTTAGATCTACACAAATTAAGAAACTCAATATAAGTATAATTAAGGGTCAACAAGTGAACAGAGCTAATCAAGCAACAGTGAGAGTGCCTAAAGACAAAGGAGGCCAGTAAAAGGTTTATTAAGAATGACATGATTGTGTGGACTGAGGATTAGTGTAATAAAATATGTTTGACAAATACTCCTATACATCCTAATAAGTTAAGTGATATCACCATAGGCACCAGATTTCTCAGAGGAAAGAGTTGCAGCTTGGCACCTTAAGTTGGGTATTCAATTAAGGAGAACTTCATAACCTTCTCAGTAATGGCAGCTGAAACAGTTGTGGAATATGAGGTGGAGCAAGTGGAGTTTGGGCCATTCTAATTACTGCAGGCAGACATTTTGTTTTTGTTTCACACCCTTCCTCCTAGTAGGTTAAATACTCTGTAGGCAAGTAGCACTAGTCTAATATGCTTGAATATATTGTTTTAGGTCAACCACTAAAATATCTATATTTAAGATAAATATTAGTAAAATACCAAGTACAGTACAGGATTGATCTACATGAGGACATCTTCAGTACAGATTTCCTTTGAAAGTCTCACATTGAAATTTCAACAGGAAAAAGTTTTTTTTTTATGTTTGCCAATAAACTCAGGCCTTGGATGATGGTTAGCAATAAGTCATACTTACTTCAAGTTTAATGTGCTTTATGATGAGGTAACTTGGGGTTACCAGTATAGCTTATAAAAATGCAGCTCTGAAGTAGAAATGTCCTTAACTTAACTAAAAATGAATAACATAATTCTGTGCCTCCTTGAAGAAAGAGTGAAAATGACAAAACATTTATGTATTTACATTTTGTTGACTGTCTTAGCCCTACTAAGGAAGGCCATTTTTAAAGGAGATCAGGAAGTAAAAGTACCAAAGGATACAGCAGATGATATTCCAGTAAACTGAATACAGTGATGAGTGACAAAAGTAGTTGTAAATCTTTAGAACAACTGAGGATGACAATACAAAAAAAAAATAAGGCAAATAATATCACACTAAGTTAATCACATCATTGTCTAACATAGTAAGAAACCTGTGGAACAACTGAAGGTGACTGTAAGTAAGTACAGTTTGAGAGATAAATTCAAAAACAGTCTGGTAAAACTGTAGATATAGACAAATAGAAAATAAATTAGGATACACAGAATGTGTCATGGGTAGGTACAGAAAATGAATGAAATAAAGGATGGAGTAAGATGGATATATGAAAGTCGAGAGAGAAAGATAAAAAAGATAAGATATGACTTGGAAGAACTGGCAATGGGGAGGGGAGGTACAACAAAAAACATTGCAGAGGACAGGAGTAAATGTTTATAAGAGTGCTATTACTGTTTATAAGAGTGTTATCACTGACTTTTTGAAGGCACTACTGATTTTTGGTCAGCTAATACAAATATGTTAAATACATAACAATGTAATTAGAGAGAACTAGGGTGTTAAGTGATGTTGCATTTGGGGCAAGTTAATATCTTTGACAAGCAGCTTATATTCCTGTAGAAGCTCTGATGACAACTTACTTACACATCCCCTTCTACACTCTGGCCATAGCAGAAAAAAAGCATTTTCTAAATTAGCAGCCCATCACTGAAATAAAACACCCATCAAAATATGAAATGCAGCCACACTAGGCACATTCAAAAAATCCCTTAAAGGGCGCATCATGGATAGTTATCAAAGTCATTGCTTTGATAACAAAAGAGTTCCTCTTCCCACCTTTTCCAACCTACCCCTGATAATCTTAACACTAACTTCATAGGTTCATAGGTTCATAGGTGTTTACTAGGCTAATGACCACAAGGGCCTTTTTAAGCCTAGCCATGCATCCCAAATGTCTGTCACAGGCAAGGTTTAAGTCTTCCGAATGGGTAATTCTGGTGCTGTTTGTTTTGCGAATATGCAGGAGGTCCATCAGAGTGGGGTCTGACAATGCCCTGTATGTCAGACATATCCCCTCAAAAGCCGGTAGGAGACAGAATACAGGGATAGATCCTTGAGGCAGTCTGCATGGGACATTTTACTTAAGCCCTGTATTGTAGAGGAGGTTTCAATTGTTGGATATGCCTGGTTAGGTACATACCAAATGGGACATTGTACTGAATGACAGGTCTGATGAATGCCAAATACAGTGGAACAATGACTTCCTTGGACTAAGAACCCGTACCTTTGTTTATAAGTTGCACAACATAGAATGATTTCCTCAACACTATAAACGTGTGGTGGTCAAAGGCTAGATTACTATCTATGTATGTCCATAAGTTCCTGACAATCATCTGATAAAAAACATGTTTATACTGTAAATGTTGTTCTGTATTAACAACTCATGCTCTACCCTTACTAATCATTCCTTTATTAGCTTTGGGTTGTCCATAGCCTTTTCATACATTGTGACTAGTAACTTAAACCAGACCCTATTTTTCTTCTTACCCCAGCCCCCCCCCCCCAAGCAAACCTACAAACATACTATACTTTTTTCTCTACTTCTTCTCTAGCAATTTGTTCTACAAATGTTTCTTTTGAATATGGTTTTATTCTATATATCATTACTATAATTGTTGATTAATTGACTGTATAGAACATTATAAGATATCAGATGCTGCTGTGTCTGTATGGATTTTTATTACACTTGTATGTTGATGGACAGTATAGAAGAACCTTACCATAGATTCATTAGTACTTCATCTGTTTTATTTGTATTCAGCTCCAGAACCAGAGCCAGCCTGAGCAATTGCAGGGCCCAGTTTGGAACATTTTGGTGGGGCCTCTCATTTGACCCCACCACCCCCACCCCATCCCATTTCTCCCTGAATTTGCTGGTTATTTAATTTAAGACTATTTAAGATTAGGTAACTGGAATGTATACTGCTACTGTGTATTAAATTAAAACAATGTTTATTTATTAGCATGTATTTTGTCATACAACATGTTAAAACACAAGTAAACTACAGGACTCCTGGATTGCTCCTGATCCAACATGTTCATCTCCCAGGGTCTGCTTAACTCTCTCAGAAGCACTGTAAGGGGCCTATTTAATGAGTCACTGAGGTCCTGTGGCAACATGGTGTGTCACTGAATGAGTGCACCCTGGCTTAGCATTAAACATGTCCTCAAACTTTGTAGTACTGCCTGCATCACCTGAACCTGGGTAGGCAATCGCTATACACGTCCACCTTGTTCTCCCCACACTTTTTATTAAACTTTATTGTATTTTATTTTTTTTGGTCTCTTCTGTCCCATTCTTTTCCTACCTTACCCTCATATGACTCATGCTGACCTCTCCTTCACATCTCATGCCCAACAATTGTACGTACTGCACATTGTATATTTTTCTTCATAGAAATGTTATACTATATGATGTTATGAAAGTGTACTCTTCTTATCTATTTTACCCATTTGACTGATGGAATTTCGTATCTACTTATGTTTGTGTTTGTTTATGTGACATGTTTTCTTGACATACTTTTCTGCATGCTTCTTCTTACATTACCACTATTGCACTGATATTGCTTAAAGATTGTTTTTTGCTGTTGTTGTTTCCTGCTGTTTTACTATTTTAACACTTTCAGCAAAGTGAATCCTTTTTCTATCCGCCTCCCATCACTCAGTACATACATCTCATTTTTCACTTCTCAGGGATTATTTTGGTCCTATCTGTGACTGCAGCAAACACTTCTCTACTAAACTGCTGAATTGGTAACATTCTGTCACAAGTCTTAGTGATCAGAATTTGCATCATATCAAAGTATCTGCATTTTTTATGCTTACTAGCGTTGTTGTCATGTTGCCTAAGACTGACTACACTACATTTTTTTCTTGCAACTTTATTCATTTACAACCTTTCATAAACCACATATCAGCAAGAGAAGCAATAGTAAACAGTATTGTTCTATCAGTCTTCAAAATAAGCCTGGTCTTGTGTTCTGATACAATAAATAGAGTAGTACACAAAACCAGTTGGTTAACTAACCAGTTTTGGGTTGAAAACCTTGTTGAGCACTCAGCAACAGCAAATGACTACTAGGGAGTGTCAGCAGCTAACACTGTGAGTGATACAAGAGGCATATAGCTGCAGTTACTAATAATACTAACTGCTGTGGGAGTGGGAGCAGGTAACAATGGGAGCCATACAGGAGGGATGTGGCTGCAGTTACTAATAAAACTAACTGCTATGGGAGTGGTAGCAGCTAACGCTGTGAACCATGTAAGAATCATGAAGCTGCAGTTACTAATAATACTAACTGCTGTGGGAGTGGGAGCAGGTAACAATGGGAGCCATACAGGAGGGATGTGGCTGCAGTTACTAATAAAACTAACTGCTATGGGAGTGGTAGCAGCTAACGCTGTGAACCATGTAAGAATCATGAAGCTGCAGTTACTAATAATACTAACTGCTGTGGGAGTGGGAGCAGGTAACAATGGGAGCCATACAGGAGGGATGTAGCTGCAGTTACTAATAATACTAACTGCTGTGGGAGTGGGAGCAGGTAACAATGGGAGCCATACAGGAGGGATGTGGCTGCAGTTACTAATAAAACTAACTGCTATGGGAGTGGTAGCAGCTAACGCTGTGAACCATGTAAGAATCATGAAGCTGCAGTTACTAATAATACTAACTGCTGTGGGAGTGGGAGCAGGTAACAATGGGAGCCATACAGGAGGGATGTAGCTGCAGTTACTAATAATACTAACTGCTATGGGAGTGGGAGCAGGTAACAATGGGAGCCATACAGGAGGGATGTAGCTGCAGTTACTAATAATACTAACTGCTGTGGGAGTGGTAGCAGCTAACGCTGTGAACCATGCAAGAATCATGAAGCTGCAGTTACTAATAATACTAACTGCTGTGGGAGTGGGAGCAGGTAACAATGGGAGCCATACAGGAGGGATGTAGCTGCAGTTACTAATAATACTGACTGCTATGGAAGTGGTAGCAGCTAACACTGTGAACCATGCAAGAATCATGAAGCTGCAGTTACTAATAATATTAACTGCTGTGGGAGTGGGAGCAGGTAACAATGGGAGCCATACAGGAGGGATGTAGCTTCAGTTACTAATAATACTAACTGCTGTGGGAGTGGGAGCAGGTAACAATGGGAGCCATACAGGAGGGATGTAGCTGCAGTTACTAATAATAATAACTGCTATGGGAGTGGTAGCAGCTAACACTGTGAGCCATACAAGAATCATGAAGCTGCAATTACTAATAATACTGCTGTGGGAGCAGCTAACACTGTGAGTGATACAAGAGGCATGTAGCTGCAGTTACTAATAATACTAACTGCTATGGGAGTGGGAACAGGTAACATTGTAGCTGTACAAACTGCTATGGGAGTGGGAGAAGCTAACCCTGTGAGCCATACAAGAATCACGAAGCTGCGGTTACTAATAATGCTGCTGTGGGAGCAACTAACACTGTAAGCCAAGAGGCACAAATTTGCAGTTACTAATAATACTAACTGCTATGGGAGTAGGACCAGGTAACACTGTGAACCATACATGAGGCATGAAGCTGCAGTTACTAATACCACTAACTGCTATAGGAGTGGGAGAAGCTAACACTGTGAGCTATACAAGTGGAATGAACCTGCAGTTACTAATAATGACAACTGCTGTGGGAGTGGGAGCAGGTAACAATGGGAGCCATAGAGGAGGGATGTAGCTGCAGTTACTAATAATACTGACTGCTATGGAAGTGGTAGCAGCTAACACTGTGAACCATGCAAGAATCATGAAGCTGCAGTTACTAATAATGACAACTGCTGTTGGAGAGGGAGCAGCTAACACTATAAGCTGTATAAACTGCTATGGGAGTGGGAGTAGCTAACCCTGTGAGCCATACAAGAATCATGAAGCTGCAGTTACTAATAATATTAACTCTTAGAGTGGGAGCAGTTAACCCTGTGAGTGGTACAAGGGTTATGAAGCTGTACTTACTAATAATACTAACTGCTGTGGGAATGGGAGCAGCTAACACTGTCAGTCATACAAGAGGCATGTAGCTGCAGTTATTAATAATACTAACTGCTATGGGACTGTGAGCAGCTAACACTGTGAGACAACAAGAGGCATGAAGCTACTATTAATACTAACTACTATGGAATCTAGACTGCCAATAGGACTGCAATGTCTCTTAGGCATGTAAAGAATAATGACCTTGTCAAAGCCTGGTGTGGGGTCCCCTGAGGGAGCGGGGACCTATTGGGCCAAAATGGTCCAATTGGCCTAAGGCCAGCCCTGTCCAGAACTAATAATATCCAGTCATTGAACTGTCTGCAATTACATTTTTATAGGCTGTCTGTAACTGAATACACTGGAGGTATTTATCCACTGTATGCCTTTTGGCCCAGTTTGTGCTGGAAATTATCATTTGACTAGTGGGCTTACCTGGTTAACATAGGTTAAATACATACAGACATGCATACCTACACAAATAACTAAATACATAAATAAATGTTAATAGAAAAAGATTTATGTACCTTTTTGAAAGTTGCTGAGTTTTTGATTTTCCCTTATTTATAAGATAGTCTATTCAGTATGTTAGACAGGAAAATATTTTCTGTTGCCTACTTTTGTTGGTGTTCTGTTTATTTCTAAGAGACTTATGGGAGAATCTAAGGATTCCATTGGTTATATACCTATGTAATAATGAACTGAGAACTAGATACTTAACATCACATAGAATTTTATGATTAAACGTATGATGAATTTAGTTAATTCTGTTTCTGAATGACATCCAATTTAATTTATTAAGAATGCTGAGAGTGAATGTTATTCATTGCTTGTGTGGCAACTTTTGCAGTTTTGTGGTAGGTAGGGTTGCCACCTTTTCGTACAAACGTCAGATTTTGCAAGGCAAAACATACCCACGGCCAGTACGAAGGACAGAACTTCACTTTTTCCCTAAATAAATGCTTATTCTTGTAGCATTTTAGTTGCTTATTCTGTTTCTTATAACATTTAGGTGTTTCAGAAACAGAATAAATGTTTTATGCAACTATTACATTAAATATAGGAAATATGTTTGTCCTAATATCTCAGGACATTTGCAATTTTTTTTCATTTTTTATGCAGGACACAACTGCCCAAAGAGGGACTGTCCCTCGCAAAGTGGGACAGGTGGTAACCCTAGTGGTAGGAACAGTCTAATAGCTGAAACACTTTTATGTTCTTAAGGGATTTTTATATATAAAACATGGGTCTCCACTACAGGAAGTATAAGTTATTACACAGTCAAAACTCTAGCTTTACTGGAATTTTCTTGTACTTTTTACTTAATGGTTTGTCTGTGTGACCTCTTTTCCCTTTGGTCTGAACATTCTAGTTTGTGGGATGTTTCCTTGCAGAGATTACCAATAGCGCTGAAACCATACAGGAGTTTAAGAATAAGGAGAACATTTACTAAAGTAACTTTTGAATATGGATAAGGTTTTTGTAAGCATTTTTATTTATTTATTTATTTATTTAACATTTCTTTTACCAGGATAAATCCAACTGGACAACAGGTGTCCATTTTCAGTGGAGTCCTGGGGAGGACAGCTCCAAGGAAGTAACAGTGTGAATGCATAAGTTAGATAACAAGAAAGCTAGCATACAGGTAAAAAACAGTTAAATGCAAAAACAATCACATATTACAGTCAGAAGGTAACAACTCTACAATAACAGTACAATCTGTGTAAATAAGAAACTCACATAGTACAGTCAGGAGGTTACATGTCTACAATAACAGTACAATCTGTGTAAATAAGATACTTGTATAGTACAGTCAGGAGGTTACATGTTTACAATAACAGTACAATCTGTGTAAATAAGATTCTCAGGAGTAGGTTGATGTTTGTACAGTCAGGAGGTTACATATCTACAATAACAGTACAATCTGTGTAAATAAGATACTCAGGAATAGGTCAATATACATAGTACAGTCAGGAGGTTACATATCTACAATAACAGTACAATATGTGTAAATAAGATACCCAGGAGTAGGTTGATATACATAGTACAGTCAGGAGGTTACATATCTACAATAACAGTACAATATGTGTAAATAAAATACTCAGGAGTAGGTCAATATTTGTACAGTCAGGAGGTTACATGTCTACAATAACACTACAATATGTGTAAATAAGATACTCAGGAGTAGGTCAATATTTGTACAGTCAGGAGGTTACATGTCTACAATAACAGTGCAATCTGTGTAAATAAGATACTCAGGACTAGGTTGATATACATAATGCAGTCAGAAGGTTACATGTCTATAATAACAGTACAATCTGTGTAAATAGGATACTCAAGAGTAGGTTGATATACATATTACAGTCAGGAGGTTACATATCTACAATAACAGTACAATCTGTGTAAATAAGATACTCAGGAGTAGGTCGATATTTGTACAGTCAGGAGGTTACATGTCTACAATAACAGTACAATCTGTGTAAATATGATACTCAGGAGTAGGTTGATATTTATACATCAGGAGGTTACATATCTACAATAACAGTACAATCTGTGTAAATAAGATACTCAGGAGTAGGTTGATATTTGTACAGTCAGGAGGTTACATATCTATAATAACAGTACAATCTGTGTAAATAAGATACTCAGGAGTAGGTTGATGTTTGTACAGTCAGGAGGTTACATATCTACAATAACAGTACAATCGGTGTAAATAAAATACTCAGGAATAGGTTGATATACATAGTACAGTCAGGAGGTTACATGTCTACAATAACAGTATAATCTGTGTAAATAAGATACTCAGGAGTAGGTCGATATACATATTACAGTCAGGAGATTACATATCTACAATAACAGTACAATCTGTGTAAATAAGATACTCAGGAGTAGGTCAATATTTGTACAGTCAGGAGGTTACATGTCTACAATAACAGTACAATCTGTGTAAATAAGTACTCAGGAGTAGGTCAATATCTGTACAGTCAGAAGGCTACATGTTTACAATAACAGTACAATCTGTGTAAATAAGATACTCAGGAGTAGGTCGATATACATAGTACAGTCAGGAGGTTACATGTCTACAATAACAGTATAATCTGTGTAAATAAGTTACTCAGGAGTACATTTATTTTATTTATTTTACATTTGTTAACCGGGCTAGTCCAACTGGATACATGTCCATTTTCAGTGGAGGCCCGGGGAGAAAAGCTCCAAGTTCAAAGACATTCTATATTGCATATTAAAGTATACAGAACAAAAACATTTAAAACAAAAAATTAGTACATGACATTAAAAAGAGTTAATCATCTTCAGTATAATAACATTTTTAAGAAGCACTGAAAGAAGATGAATATGTGTTCAGTATGATAAGTAGTACTCAGGAAAGACAGTATTAGGAAATGAGAAAGGTAGGTTAGTTTAGAAAATAGGTCCATGACTAGTTCTGAGAAAGAATTTCATGTTTTGATGGTAACAGATAGTTTAAAAACACCAGTTAGTCAGGGTTGGTACAAGAGCATAACCAGTGGTTAGAGAGGAAATGTTTTAGGTTCGTTTTGAATAGTGGGAGAGAGGTTAGGGTTGTAAGGTTTTGTGGTAAGTGATTCTATATTTTCCCAACTGAATTAGAGAATATGGAGTCTCCTGCTGAATTATTTGATAAGGAAGTGTGCATCAACATTTTTTAGTGGAGCGTAGATTCCTCAAGTTATAATATGGCGTTATGAGGGTAGAGAGAATTGGGGTGTTGTTGGGTTGGTGAAGGACTTTATGGGCGATTATAAGTTGGTTAAATTGTAATAGGTGAGGTAATTCAAGCCAATCTAGTTGTTTTAGATTCTGACAGTGATGAGTCCTGTATGGAGAGTTAGTGGCAAATCTGGCAATATTATTATACGATCTAGCTAGTTTGTTAAGATTATTTTTAGACAGATTGGTATATATGGGGGAAGCATATAATAGGGCAGAGATTAAGTGGGTTCTAGCTATTGTGGTTCTGGCTATTGGTGTCAGGAAATGTTTGATTCTATAGAGGGATCCAAGTTTTTTGTTAGTAGATTTTATTGTAGTGTTTATGTGAGTGTCGAACTTTAGTTGATTATCAATTGTAATACCTAGGAGTTTGGTTGTGGGGTCTGGAGAAATAATGGTACCATTGTTGGATGTAAGTGTAAAAAGAAAAGGGGAAGACAAGTGAGAGGGTGTAAAGAGCAATAATTTGTTTTTTTTTTGGGTTGAGGAGAAGACAGTGGTTGGAGAACCATTGTTCTATAGTGGTGAAGGATTTTTGTGTGAGAGAATGAAGTTCAGTTTGGGAGGAAGCTGAACAAATGATTGTAGAGTCATCAGCATATTGAATGCAGGTAGAGAGTGGAATAGAGAGATGAAGGTCATTTAAAAAAATGGAAAACAATAGTGGACCTAAAATGGAGCCCTGTGGGACACCTAGGGAGGTGGGAAGGAGTTCTGAAAGATGGTTTTGCCAGAGAACTGCTTGTTTTCGGTTATCCAGGTAGGATGTAAACCAATTCATAGCAGAATTATCGAGAGATAGTGACTTTAGTAGGTGGAGGAGAAGTTGATGGTTGACCATGTCGAAGGCTTTAGATAGGTCTACAAAGAATGCTGAGGAAAGAATATTATTATTGCGATTTTTGTTGATGCAGTTGGTAAAGGATTGCAAGGCTGTGGTGGTACTGTGGAAAGGACGAAAACCACAAAGACATACTCGGAGGCTCTGAGTAAAAATTTACCTAAACAGCAGAGGCCTCCAAAGCAGACACCCAAACAACTGCTACCTCAAGACACCCCACAAGCAACACATAAACCACAAAATCAGTGTGCAAAGCAGTCACAGCCCTTAAGGCCAAATACAACACCAAACATACTTGTCATAGGTGACTCCACAGTCAGACACACTGACATCCCACTCACCAGGCTGAACAAGGAGAGGGTCACAGTAAGCTGCCTATCGGGTGCTAGAATCCGCCACATAACACAAGCACTCGGGTCACTCCACGGCAGGTACAAATATGACACAGTCATTGTCCATGCTGGTGTGAACGACCTGAGACGTACCTCCCTGTACTACATGAAAAGAGACATAGAGGAGCTCTCTGATTATGTAGCCCAGGCAGGTATGACCCTGACCCTGAGCAGTATCCTTCCTTCACCAAGAATGATGCCACAATATAGAGACAAGATGATCAGCTTTAACAATTGGCTTAATGTCTGGTGTCATTCAAAGGGGATCCAGTGTCTGTCTGCCTGGGATGACATGCTTGACAAGCCACGCTGCTTACAAGGGACGGCTTGCACCTGTCACCCTGGGATTCGGATATTTGCTAAGGCTCTTGCCACCCCCATAGTGCCTTTTTTACGCAAGGCTCAAATTCTAAACCTACCACCCTAGAAAACAAAAATGGGAAGAAACTGAGGGTAATGCTGCTCAATGCCAGAAGTCTAAATCTCAAAATGCATGCACTCGAGGCCCTTCTCAGTATGGAGAACATTGATGTCTGTGCTGTAACTGAAACCTGGTTCAAGGCTCCTGAGAGCACCTCGGCACTATTAGGTTTTACCTCATATCATGCGTTCCGGCCCCAAAACCCAGACCACACCACAAAAGGAGGGGGTGTATCCATATTCATAAAGGATACCCACACCTCCAGGTTGGTGGCAACGCATGAAGCTTCAGAAACCATCCAGGTGCAACTAACCATAGGCAAAACTGCTCTACAAATTGTAGCATGCTACAGGCCACCCTCTCAAACTCAGGAACCCCACACAGCCTTCCTGAAGACACTGGAGGGTATAAATGTATCTCCAAACACCATCATATTGGGTGACTTCAACTACCCGAATATAGACCGGGAACATTACTCAAGCCCTAACTTTCTAGCCCAACGGTTCCTGGAGTTCATAAATTCAAATGCCATGGAACAACTAGTCACTGTTCCCACGAGAGGAGAAAATATACTAGATCTCATTATCACAAACATGGGGACAAAATGCTCCACACCGGAAGTATATCCCTCATTGGTGAGATCTGATCATAAACTAATCTCACTGGAAATCCACATCCCGCCCCCACCCCAAACAAAAAAGACCACAGTGAAGAACTTCTCAAAAGCAAACTTCACACTACTCAAGACTGGTATGGTATCCTTCAAGGCCTCTGAGCCAGTGGAAACCACAACCCAAGCTGCGGAAGCCCTTACAAATGCCTTCTATGAACACCTCCAGGACTGCATGGATCAGGCAATCCCAAATAAAACCAAGACTCTTTCCACAAAGGGCAAACGTCCAGTCTGGTGGACCCCAGCCATTAACAAACTTTACAATAAGAGGAGAAAGCTATTACATGATAGAACAAAATCCATAAAAGGGAAGTCACCCCTGATCATTATTAGTAAAAAAATACGAGCACTCATAAAATCAACTAAGGCCAATGTTGAGAGAAAAATAGCCATGGATTCAAAGGACAATCATAAGGCCTTTTTCAGCTATGTTAGGAACCTGGGTGGAAACTCCCAGATATGCTCAGAATTAGTCCAAAATGATACAAAAATCACTGAACCCACAGACATTGCCAACATACTGGGAGACAGGTTCAGTGCAAACTTCACGCCCCTCTCCCCCCTAAAGGAGAGATAACTATCCCAGCGGAGTGTAGCCTCCCAGACATCTCAAATGCACAGGTAAAAGCTGCTCTCTCTAAAGCTAAAAACACAGCATCAATGGGACCGGATGGTGTCCCCGGCTGTGTGCTACACGAGCTAAATGAGGAATTAAACCCGCACATAAGGCAGCTGTTTAATCTCAGCCTTACCACAGGATACGTGCCCAAGGAGTGGCATATGGCAACTGTGGTCCCACTCCACAAAGGCGGTGCCTCTATGGACCCTGGTAATTACCGCCCCATAAGCTTAACAAGTCTAGTCTGCAAAGCCATGGAGAGGATCATAATGGAGCTCATAAACAAAGATATAGGGGACTTGCAGACATTGGACCCGACCCAGTTTGGCTTCGTCAAGGGCAGATCATGCCTTTTGAACTTGGTCGACTTCTTCGAAACAGTCACCAAGGCCATTGATGAGGGAAAGGCAGTTCATACAGCCTACCTTGACCTTGCAAAGGCTTTCGACACAATACCCCTCTCGGGTATTGTAGAAAAACTTACCAGCTTAAATGTAAACCCATATGTCACAAGATGGGTTGCAAACTGGCTTAAGGACAGAACCCACAGGGTTAGAGTTGCTGGTGCTATGTCAGACTCCAAGCCGGTCACAAGTGGTGTCCCACAGGGCTCGGTCCTTGGCCCCCTATTGTTCGGCATCTACTTCTCAGAAGTACAGGCCAACATGGGAGGACTTTGGCTGACAAAGTTTGCAGACGACTGCAAACTGGGCCATAGTGGAAAGTGCATCGGACACGGATATCCTTCAGAAGGGACTCACGGAAACAGATAGCTGGTGCCAGAGCCATGGCCTGAAGTTAAACGCCAAAAAATGTATAGTCATACCCTTCGGGAAAAACAAGGTAACCCCAAGCTACCATATAGGCGGCAATCCACTAAGCACAGAAGAGGTTATCAGGGACCTGGGGACCCAGGTTGACAGTGGCCTTTCTTTTGACACTCACGTTGCTAAAGTGGTTAGAAAGACCTTCTACATTGCCCACCTGATCATGAAGGGATTCACATCCAGATCTAGTGAGGTCATTGTTCCCCTGTACTCTTCACTTATCAGACCAATGATCGAGTACAATGCCCCATTCGGAGAGACCCCAAAAGTTCCTCACCAAAAGGATAAAGGGACTCCAAAATCTGTCATATGCTGCCAGATTGAAGAATCTCCAGCTCTATTCAGTCGCATACCGTCTGCTCAGAGGTGACATGTGCCTGACATACAAGGCCATGTCCAACCCAGAATTAATGGACATGCTCCACCTCAAAAAATCCAAATCCACCAAAACCACTAGAGCAAGCGACTTAAACCTTAGCACGGATATAAATAGGACGTGCTGGAGGGATAGATTTATCACTCAGAGACTCCCTATGCTGTGGAATAAAATCCCGGTCCATGTGAGGCAGAGCACCTCGTTGGCTCTGTTCAAGAGAAATCTTGACCTGTGGATGGGAGATCGTAGGTTTACCCCGGGAATCATCTCTGTGTCACTGCTGGACAGAAATACAACAAACTAATGGGCACAGTATTTTTTCATATAAGGGGTGGCGTAAGCCACAAAACTTTGGGCTAGGCTTATAAATGCCTTAGGGCAGATAGCCTAGTATAAACCTATGAACCTATGAACCTATGAACCTATGTTGACAGTTAGCTAAGAGATTGTAGTGGAGCAGGTGGGTAATTAATTGTTTGTGGATACATTTCTCCATTATTTTAGCAAGTGGAGATAGTAGAGCTATGGGACGATAGTTAGAGTATTCAGTGGAGTCACCACCTTTGTGAAGAGGAATAATGTGTGAGATTTTCCAAATTGTTGGAATTGTGCCTTCTTTTATGGTTCTATTGATCAATATGGAGATTGGGTAGGCAATGACTAAGGCTCCTAGTCGGAGGTATTCTCCTGGTAATTTATCGGCTGAGGGGGTAGTAGGTTTTAATTTTTGAAGTAGGGAAGAGATATAGGAGGTAGGTATCAGTTCGAGGTAGAAGGGGGGAGGAATGGAGTTTGTACTGGGCAAATTGGAGGCATCAGGGTTTTGTTGATTTGCTCGATTTAGTACAGCAGAAGTAAAGAAAGTATTAAAAGCATTTGCTGTTTGTGTTGGACAGTCGGGGTTGGAGCCTAGTGGATTAGGTGTGACTACTTTACCTGGGGATAGAAGCCTGTTTACAGTAGACCAGAACTTTTGTGGTTGCTGAAGGGATGATTTTTGAAGTTGGATATAAAAGTTCTTTTTGTCTTGTAGGACAGCTTTTTTAGTTATATTTCTTTGTTGCCTAAACATTTGGTGATCAATTTTGTCTTTTGTGGTATACCATTTAGCCCAAGATTTGTTCCTACTAAGGATTAGCTTCTTAGTCTGATTTGTGAGCCATGGTGCTGGTTTATTTTTCATTCTTATGGAACGCATTGGGGCATGATGGTCTAGGATTGCTAGGAAAGTAGTATTGAAGTAAGTTACTGCTTCATTTATTGGGAGGGACTTGAGTGGTTCCCAGTTGCATTGTTTAAGTTCGGTTAGGAACAGTTCTTGGTCAAAGTGTTTTTTACTACGAGCAGTTCTGACTGGAGTAGAGATATTTACATTTGTTTTATGTCTAATTATATATATTCGACAGTGATCACTAAGGTCATCTGGGAGGGTTCCTGTTGTATAGTTTTGCTGTGGACAATTTGTTAGTATCCAGTCCAGGATGCTTTCTTTATTATTAAGTTTATTTTTTTCTAGTTGCAGAGTTTATAGCTTGTGAGAAGCCATACAGGTTGATCAGGGTGGATGGATTGGTATTGTTACATGAATTCCAGTCAATATTAAAGTCTCCTAGTAGTATTGTTTCTTGAGGGAGATTTGAGGAAAGCCAGTTTAGTAGGTCTTCTAGTATAGTATGTTTTTTACCTGGTGGAAGATAAGTA
Source organism: Protopterus annectens (assembly GCF_019279795.1). Classification (NCBI taxonomy): domain Eukaryota; kingdom Metazoa; phylum Chordata; order Ceratodontiformes; family Protopteridae; genus Protopterus; species Protopterus annectens. The sequence continues at coordinate 1,625,769,734 of NC_056731.1, forward strand.
CAGATGATGTTAACTGATTTTTGGTGGTTAAGTTGTAATTTAGAAATAATTATTTCTATGTTGTTTTCTGAGGGTAGTTTATGGTTTATTTTGCTGATTTGTAGACCTGCTTTATAGAGAATTGCTACCCCCCCACCTTTTTTATTTATGCGGTCCTGTCGAATGATATTATAGCCTGGGGGGATTATTTCAATATCTTTTATTGCGGGTTTGAGCCATGGTTCAGTTAAGCAGAGGATGTCGAACTGGTGAACATCCAGAAGAGCATGAATTTGAGGTATTTTGTTGCATATACTACGTATGTTTAGATGGGCTATTAAGAGTGATTTAGAGGATTTGGTTAATGGTAAGGGGATAGTATTATATTGGTTACTGTTTGTGGAGGATGGGTGAGTCTTTGGGCCTGGGTTGGGATGAATGTCTCCATCTATTAAGGAGTGGAATAAAGTAAAGCTGTAGTATTGGGGAAGTTTACAATGGTAGTCAAATAACTTTCTATTGTTAAGTATTGAGTATTTAATATGAATTAGTCGATGATATTTAGCTTGAAAGTAGCTGGGCTTGTAGATGGCATTGAGAAAGCTTGTGGATAAAGCAGGAAAAGACGTTGCAGTGTATTTGGAAGGGATGATAAGAGTGGAGAAAAGGGGTTGTTCATTGGAGGTTAAGAGGTAGGTAGTGGTAAGAGTAGTCAATAGTGAGAGTACTAGTAAACATTGATGTTGGTTAGGCATGGTAGAAGAATGAAAAGTGGGTATTAGAAGAGAAGGAGAAGAGTAGGGGTTAACCTTTGGGAGAATAGGCTGGGGGTAGTGGGAGGAGATTTATATCTGAGGGGTGTGGAGATATAGATATAGGGTGTGGCTAGTAGTGAGTGTATGATTGGTTTTAGGTAAAGGGGGAGTGGTTATGATGGTATAAGTGTAGAGACCCTGGGGGCGGGTGGGAATTGGGGGCAGGGTAGGGGAGCGGAGTGAGCCCGAAGGGCGAACTGAGCGGGAAGACACAAGAGAGTGGATTACTACGGAAAACAATCAGTGGAATGGAAGAAAGAGCAGGTAGGTCAGAGAGTTAGAGAAAGTGTATATGGTAAAGTCAGCTGATCTGTAGAGATATATTAAGTTGGTGTACTAGAGTGTGATATAGCAAGGTGAGGGAGGAGAGGGTGAAAAAAGAAGCAGATCCGGGAAAGTGATTCTGTTAAAAGACTAGTAAGTAAGGTAAAGGGGTGTAAAAAAAGTCTATGAGGAAAAAGAATATAGAGAAGTGATGAGGCGCTACCTTGTGGCCAGTTATATAATTGCAATGACTGGTACCTGAGCAAGGGGCTAAAAATGGTTGGGAGAGAGGAAAGATGCTATATACCAGCAATATGAATAGTTGAGCAAGGTGTTAATAGAGATTCAGCAGTAGTAAGAATGAGGGGATTGGGGGTTATTGGCTGCTGGCTATTCTGGAGGGAAGCTTAACTAAGATACGAGAGTCTTTGTAGTCAGGACAAACATACAGAAACAGAACATACTTTAACTCTCTTAATGAGTAGGTTTCTCAGGGAGCTGAAGGGTATGGTCTTAGTTGGTGAAATTCCTTTGCTTCCAGGAGGATAGTAGGCAGGAATATTGGTGCTTGAATATACCAATTGACCATGCTAGTATAGGGTAAGAAGAGAGAGAGATAGAAAGGCTACCAGTGCTAGTATTGGAAAGCAAATGCAATTATAATACATGCATATAAAAATATTTGCTAACAACATTAGCTTAGTATCCATGTTACAAATCATCTAGACAATGAAATAAAAACATATCTAGACCATGTAAAAAATAAGGAAAAAAAAAGTCAGATAGATCAATGAGTCTAACAACTGGTCCTATTGAATATTTAAAGGCACAGTATAAGGGTAGAGACAATATTTTAACTTGTAATATTAGATGGGACTATCGGACTACTATCAGACTATTGACTATGGGACTACTATTGATATACATAGTACAGTCAGGAGGTTACATATCTACAATAACAGTACAATCTGCATAAATAAGATACTCAGGAGTAGGTCAATATTTGTACAGTCAGGAGGTTACATGTGTACAATAACAGTACAATCTGTGTAAATAAGATACTCAGGAGTAGGTCAATATTTGTACAGTCAGGAGGTTACATAGATTCATAGATTAGTACTAGGCTAACTGCCCTTGTGGGCCATTTTCAACCTAGCCAACTACCCCATGTGAAAATCAAACCATGCACCTTATGTATGTAAGGTAAACACCTTAACCATTATGCCAACCTCCCACTGTCTACAATAACAGTATAATCTGTGTAAATAAGATACTCAGGAGTAGGTCGATATTTGTACAGTCAGGAGGTTACATGTCTACAATAACAGTACAATCTGTGTAAATAAGATACTCAGGAGTAGGTCGATATTTGTACAGACAGGAGGTTACATGTCTACATTAACAGTACAATCTGTGTAAATAAGATACTCAGGAGTAGGTCGATATGTGTACAGTCAGGAGGTTACATGCCTACAATAACAGTACAATCTGTGTAAATAAGATACTCATGAGTAGGTTGATATTTGTACAGTCAGGAGGTTACATGTCTACAATAACAGTACAATCTGTGTAAATAAGATACTCAGGAGTAGGTCGATATACATAGTACAGTCATGAGGTTACATGTCTACAATAACAGTACAATCTGTGTAAATAAGATACTCAGTAGTAGGTCGATATACATAGTACAGTCAGGAGATTACATATCTACAATAACAGTACAATCTGTGTAGATAAGGTACTCAGGAGTAGGTTGATATACATAGTACAGTCAGGAGGTTACATGTCTACAATAACAGTACAATCTGTGTAAATAAGATACTCAGGAGTAGTTCGATATTAGTACAGTCAGGAGGTTACATATCTACAATAACAGTACAATCTGTGTAAACACGATACTCAGGAGTAGGTCGATATTTACAGTATTTACAAGTACATTGCAGGTGACAGTATGATGTGTGCATTGGAGGCTTCAGCGGGTAGTCTGCCTACAGGGCAGTGAGGGTTCAGGAGGGGGGAGTCTTTGCCATTACAGAGAGGGTTAGCAATGAAGTGTGATCTAAGGAGGCCTTTGAATGTGCTTGTGTGATTTTGTAGCCTGAGTTCAGGTGGGAGGGTGTTCCATGCTTTTGCAACCTCTTGGGAGAATAGGGCTTCTCCAGATTTGTTCTTACGTGGATTGACTTCAATCAGGGATTTGTTACTTGACTGTAGTTCCCTGGTGGAGTTGTAAAAGTTTAACATAGCAGCTAGGGCAGGGGTTCTCCCAGGATGGTATAGAATTTGATGAGCTATGATGAGTTGGTGGTAGCGTAGCAGGTTTGGAAATTCTAACCAGTGTAGTTTAAGTAGGGGTTGGCAGTGGTGGGAGTGTGATCTACTATTGGCAGCGAACCTAGTTATTTTGTTGTAGCATGTGGAGAGTTTGTTCAGGTCGATTTTATTAATGTTGGTAAGAGCTGGAGAGGCATAAAGGAATGTTGATAAGAGGTGAGTTCTGGCTATTGTAGTTCTAGACTCAGGGGTTAGGAACTGTTTGCAATGATAGAGGCAACCTATTTTTTATGGACTTTAGAGATAGTTTGTGATATGTGTTTGTTGTGTTTAAGTTGTTGATCAATTGTAACACCTAGCAGTTTGGCTTCAGCTACTGGGGTGATGAGGGTGCTATTGGCTGACAGGATGGTGAAGGTGGGGGCACAATGTTTAGTTGGGTGGAATAGCATTAGCTGTGTTTTTTGGGGGTTTAGTATTAGTTGGTGGTTGTTTAGCCAGTTCTCTACCTCAGTGAAGGATTCTTGGGCTTTACTTTGTAGCAGATGGATGTTGGGTGCTGAGCAGATTAGGGTTGTGCCATCTGCATACTGGGCAATATTGGCTTAAGTGGTTGCTAGGTGGAGATTATTTGTAAATATGTTGAAGAGAAGGGGGCATTTAAATATTAAATCTAGCAACAATATATTTTACAGCTGCAAAAAGAACTGTAAATTTTATTCAATAGATATTTTGAAGCATAACAAATTTTTTTCAGGCCTTGATCCCTGGCTTGCTAAGGGACAAGTGGAAGGAGTATTCTAGTATAAAACATATTGGAATCTATTGTAAACTGAACTAACTCTTGGCAAGACAAATCAGGGATTCCACCTTCAAGTGATGCAATCAGGACTGATGTCAGGAGTAGACTTCAAAAATAAATGTCCTTGTGCTGGTGGCACAAAACTCACTTCTGGATAATTCCAATGCTCTACTTCTATATATAGTAGCTAAGCATCCCCCTCCCCCCACCAGTGATTCTCATCAGTGCCCAATACTGGAATGAAAATACTTTCAAGTGAAGCATGTAAGCAAATTTAATGTTGTTGTGTCTTTCGGCTTTTCCTGGTTAGGGGTCGCCACAGCGGAACTCCGGTCTGCTAATGATTGACAGTAGATTTTTACGTGCTGAGTTGCCAGCCCTGACGCACAACCTTCAACGAATGTACGCCCATTCACGCATGTCTCCACATAGAAGACACTCTTGCTGAGAATCGAACAGGGCAACATCTTACTGTAAGGTGACAATGCTACCGCAGCTCCACCACCGCATTTAAAATACAAAAATTTAGCTTCTAGCAAAAGATAATCTTGATCATAAGGGAAACAAAATAACCACAAGAAATGTTTATTTGTCCCAGGCCCAGCAGGAGATCAATTTATGGTCTATCTGTATGCTAGAGAGCAAGACAGAAAAAGAGTTATTTCTGACTGTCTTAAGTACTTACCTGTCTTCAGTTGTGAACACATTTAATGAGAGTATGTTTAGGTGAAAGTCAGTCACAGATGTACAAAGCTGCAAGGCACTCAGGGAGAAGCACCGGTAAAACAGGAAACACTTTTCAGCATGTCTCTTTCTTAAATTGTTGTGCTCAGAGTACAGAGGCTTGTGTTTTTAGGTTGCTAGTTTTTAACAAATACTACAAAATGCTGCAGCTGTATTTGTAGAGTTTGATTTGTTCTTGATTAAATTTAGTCACACCCTTCCAGTAGCTCTTCATGGGAAGAAAACATGCAAAGCTATGCAATAAATCCATGTAATTATCTTCATTTATAAATGTGGAATGCAAGCAGGGTAGTTAGGTAGCACAAATGTGAGTAGAAACTAAGCAAACCCACCAAAGTTCAATAATAGCATGAAATGACTTTGCAAATACAGAAGATGATGTAGTAAAACAAAAAAATTCTTGTTTGTGTGTGTGTGTGTGTGTGTGTGTGTGTGTGTGTGTGTGTGTGTGTCTATATACAAAGCAAAAGATATCACTCAAGTTTCAGATTTGCTATCATCTTAATCAGATGGGGAAAGTAAATAAATATCAAGCATGTGTCTAACTATACTCATACGCATGAATATTAATACGGATGACTGTCCTAATACTCTGACTGCTACAGTAGGAAGATATACTTTCCCACCAAATAATTATTAGGTGGTGCAGTGGTGCTATAGTTAATGCTGTCACCTCACAGCAAGAGGTTCTCTAGTTCAATTCTCGGCCTGGGTGCCTTCTGTGTGGAGTCTGCATGTCCTTCCTGCATTCACATGGGTTTCCTCCAGGTACTCTGGTTTCTTCCCACATTCTAAAGACATATGTCTGGAGCATTTCTCCCCAGGCCTCTGCTGAAAATAGACTCTGTCTAAGTCAGACTTTCCAGGACAACAAATGTTAAATAAATAAATTATATTAAGTTGTCAGTATAGTAAGAGTACCCCCCCCACTGGAAAACAGATCTGTGTTTAACTTATAAAGAGTAGGGGTAAGTCTAATGAGTAGAGAAATTTTGTTCCAGATCTTTGCAACATAGTTAGTATATAGTGAGCCACCAGATGTATTGTTTGTTTTGATGGTTTTAAGGAGAGATTTGTTGTTAGATCTTAAAGCTTGGGGGTACTGTAGAATATTTTTGAGGTCAGGAGAATTATTAGGTTGATAGACAAGGGTATGGGCTGTGATTAATTGAGAGTAAGTGAGCCGATTTTGGAATTCTAGCCAATCTGTGTGTCATTTAGAATGAGGCAATGATGCAAGTATGAAAGGAGGTTAGAAGCAAATTTAGTTTCTTTATAGTAGCATATGTCTAGTTTAGATTTTAAGTTAGAGTTGAAGTTAGTGAGGATAGGTGGTACATAGAGGTATGATGGTAGCAAAAAAAAGTAGTACTTGCTCCTCCAGCTCCCAGGTCACTAGTTAAACTGAAGTCATTTACTGCACAGTCATGGCAGACTATGACATCATTTCAACTGTCAGCTACAGCTATGTGTTATGTGAGCAAAATACATTGATCTTACATCCACCTATGACTCTGGGTTCAATATTTGACTACCTTACAGATGATAGGTTGAGTGAATAATCTCCATTCATGTTCTAAAACCTGCATTGTGAAGCATCCATCCATCCACAACCCCTTTTCCCATTTTTGCACATGGGGCTGGGGTGTCAGTTCAACGGTGACAATCATATGCTATTGAAATTGTTAACGCTCCACCTGTAGCTAATATTCTTGTGTACATAGGCCATGTTGAACTTTATGACATACAGTACATATAGGCAGGAATATTGAACATCAATCTCCAAAAACCTTCAACAACAATGAAGATTAATTTTTCTAAATAAAATTAATACATTAAAGTTATGCTGTTCTTAAAGCTCTAGTGTAAAAGTAAATCCTAGTAACTGAAAAGAGACATTTGCTCAAGGTACAAAAGGTTCACTGAGATACTCTGGTGACAGGACTTTCTTAGTCTAGCACACAGACTACATGGTTAAAATGGTACTAGTGAAAATGCCTTGCTACATTACTGTAGACTCTTCTCAAAAGGTGGAACTTCTAGCTCAGAAAGTAATTTCATTCTCTCAGTCATTGATTGTTGCCCATTGTGTCACGGACCTTGTGTCTGTGTGGGCGTCTGTGTGTGCGTGTGTGTGTGTGTGTGTGTGTGTGTGTGTGTGTGTGTGTGTGTGTGTGCGTGTGCGTGCGCATGTGTGTGAGTGTGCGTGCATGTGCGCGCGCGCGCGCGTGTGTGTGTGTGTGTGTGTGTGTGTGTGTGTGTGGGGGGGGGGTATGTGTAGGGTTACCGACTTTTCATGTCAGAAATTCTGGACATGTACGTGAAAGCAAAATGTGTATAATTTTGGTACCTGACATGCAAAATTTTGGTTAGTAATGTTTAGATTGAGCAAAGACAATGAAGCAATTATTATGCTAAAGTAGTTTTTACAATATCTGTGCTACTATATTGTACAGAATTCTGCCAAATATAATGATTTGAATTAATTTTCTCATGCATAATAATTTAACAAATGTTACCTTATTAGCATAATAACTGCTGTAATAGCTGTATATTATTCAAATCAATATGTGACTATACAAAAAAAGTAAGGAAATGGACAAAAATTGTTGCCATGTTTCAACTTATAAAAGATAGTCTGTGGATGTTAGAGTGATGTACTGTAATATACTTCAAACAAATCCTTCATCATTTCTTTTATTCAGATATGTCTTTCCTAAAGGTGTAGCAAGCACAGTACAGCCAAAAAAAAAAACCTGACAAGTACTGGAGCCCCAGACAGTTACTCTACCACAACTATAAGTAGAGATGGACTCAAAAATTAAATGTATGTACAAGAAGTGGCCATCTTATTCCTGCAAATTGTTGTCTGCAAAGGTTGCAAAGAAGTCCAAATGAACTTGAGTGTGCTTACTGCTCCTGCACTTCTCCTCTGGAAACTGAGTCCTTGTCTGAGCAACCCAGGTAAATCCTTCAGTTTGTTCTTCTGTTGTGATTGTTCTTTTCTGTGACCCCACTTCAAGGTAGCAACTGTTCCAAGTTTGGGGTCACAGAAGTCACGCAGATAATCTGTAGAATCCAGTCGCACTGCTTGTTCCGTACAGCCTGCTTTCATTACTCATTATTATGTACAGTTGTAGTAGTGATCCCACCTTCCTGCCATTATCCAGGTATACATATTCCACGTTGTGCACAGCTCTCAGTTTGTCCGTCACTCCAGAGAAATCACAATTGTATTACAATGATCCCATCCACATGCAGGCAATGAGGTCATCTTCTACACAGGTGCAGGAAATCCATTATCCACCACTTCTGTTCCACTCCATGCTACTCACAATTTTCCTGAGGCAGTCGTGCCTTCAGCTCTCACAGGAATGGATCCCGTTTCTCTAATCTCAGCACATGGATGCATTATAGCACATTACTCAGGTAAAGACGTTAGCAGATTACACACTGTTGCTATGCAGATATCAGTGGGATGCCTCCTCCTGAGTACTGGATTGCACACAATAAAATAAAGAGCGGCAAATAAATGATGTTGTTGATTTTATTTCTTCCGGACAGTACGCTGTCCAAAAACGGCAGTCTACATTTTATGGACAGTGTCCCTTAATTCTGGGCAGTCCGGAAGAATTTTGGATGGTTGTGTGTGTGTGTGTGTGTGTGTGTGTGTGTGTGTGTGTGTGTGTGTGTGTGTGTGTGTGTGTGTGTCTAAATTTACATAAAAGACTGAGGAACTTTAAATAAGCAAGCATCCAGTCACTAACCATGGTCACATTCCTTGATATCTTTGACACATTTTTTGTTTCAGTGGTTAACTTAGCTGACATGCTCTGATATTACTCACTAAGTTTAAATATCTTAAATAAGTGATTAGTAAAAGACCTATAAAATATATCTATATATGCTAGCCCATTGAACTTAAATATAGTTTTCTCCCGAAACATACTTCCTACTCATAGCTCTTATAAACTTAAAGAGTTGCTAGAATGACAGGATTTGTGATAGCATGCATTTTCTGATGGGTATGAAGTCTAAACCTTAAATGTATGTCACTACAGTAAACTCTCTGTTAACTAGAACTTAAGCAAACAGCACTCACAAGCAATCGGCAAAAAAAATATTGCAGAAATACAGTACAATTTTCATGGGTTGTACTCCCCCCCCCCCCGAAACATACCTTACGATTTTAGAGTTTTAAAAAGGAAGATAGAAATAAATTCCCTCTCTCCCTAACCTGAGAACAAGTCAAACCAAACAAATAGTATAGGGAACAGTATTAATCAGGCCTATTTTTAAATGTAACTCTCATGCAACCAGAAAAGTACAGTTTTGTACCTACCATAAATGTAGATGTTCGAGTGTTCACACTGCTGAAGTCATCACACTTGGGTTATCCTGCCGTCAGGCGGTCCCGCAGTCGGCCCGAGTTCCAAAGTCTTGGTCCGGCGTCGGTTGCTGTCGCTTCTTCCCTGACGTCAGAGCGCCAGAGGTATATAAGATGCATCCGACGCCATTTTCTTCAGTTTTTCTTGCCCCAGATGTCAGGTGCCCTCAATAGGTAGGCAAAACATATTGTTATATAAAAATATACATATAAAAATAAAACATTACCCTCAGTCACAAGCAAATACACCACAGAGGTTGTATAGGATAGAAAGGTATAGGTAAGTCCAGCTAGCTCAGAGGGGATGGAGGGAGGGTAACCTGGACTGCAGCAGTGTGAACACTCGAACATCTACATTTATGGTAGGTACAAAACTGTACTATGTTCATCATGTTACACTGCTGCAGTCATCACACTTGGGTTGAATCCCAAAGCTAAGGATGGGTGGTGGAACTAAACAGGGTTTGGAGAGGCTAGCAGGCCCTGCAGAACTGCAGTGGCAAAGCCAGCTCTGGTTTTAGACTATAGTGGTAAGTGATAGTGCTTGGTGAAGGTGTGCACTGAACTCCAAGTTGCAGCCTCCAAAATATCCTTGGTTGGTACCCCTCTGAGGAAGGCTGTTGATGTTGCTGTAGCCCTGGTGGAATGGGGCCTGATGTTACCAGGTACAGATTTCCCATGGTGTGTGTAGCAGAAACGGATACAATGTCCAATCCATTTTGAAATGGTCTGTTTTGAGATAGCTTTTCCTTGAGATCCTGCAGAATAGGATACAAAGAGCTGGTCAGATTTTCTGAAAACCTTAGTTTTATCCAAGTAGTAACGTAATTGCCTGTGAATGTCCAAAGAGTGTAGGAGCTTTTCCCCTTTGTTCTGGGGGTTTGGATAAAAGGTGGGCAAATGAATGGTTTGGTTTAGGGCCACAGTGGATGCCACCTTTGGCATAAAGGAAGGCTTAGTTCGTAAAGAGACTCTGTCTTGATGAAAAATTATGAAAGGCTCCACTGCCATTAGGGAATGTAGTTCTGAGACTCTTTGTGCTGAAGTTATTGCTAGCAGCAGGACAGTTTTCCATGATAGGAACTGTAGATCAGCTGTGAAAGCTGGTTCAAAAGGCAGAAGTGTAAGCTTTTCCAAAACAAAGTTGAGATCCCAAGTTGGTGTTGGTGCTCTCCGGGGCGGTCTTATGTTCTTAGCCCCTCTGAGGAACTGTCTTAATAATGGATGTGAAAATATAGGAGGATCTGTGTTGTATTGAGCTGAAATAGCTGAAGCGTAGATCTTAATAGATGAGAAGGAAAGTCCTTTGTGCAACATCTCTGTTAAATATTGAAGAATTTGAGGAATATTTGGGACAAGGGGATTTTGGCCTTTAGCCTGGTTCCAGGCACAGAATCTTTTCCATTTGTCTGAATAGACTTTCCTGGTGCTGGGCCTCCTGTCCTCCAGAATGATGTCCATCACAGCTTTAGAGAGAAGTGTTGACTTGTTGTTTAGGCAATTTGCCATGCAGCCAGATTTAAAGTCTTGAGCTGGCTGTGTAGAATCTGATTGTTTTACTGAGTGAGCAGGTGAGGAATTGTAGGTAAAAATCCATGGTGAGCCTTGAGCCATGTTCCTTAGTATTGGATACCAGTGTTGGCATGGCCAGTCTGGAGCAATTAGTATCATTTGTGGCCTCTCTAATCTGGCTTTCAGCAGTACCTTTGCCAGAAGAGGCAGTGGAGGAAAGGCATACACTGTCAATGTTTTCCAACTGAATGAGAGGGCGTCCACTTTCCAAGCTAGTGTGTGGTATGTCCTTGTGCAGAATTTCCATAGTTGGTAGTTCTGGGGGGAAGCAAACAGATCTATGTCTGGATGCCCCCATTTTTGAGTTATCATTGCGAATACTTGTGGATCTAGTTTCCACTTGTGAGGATCTGTGATGTTTCTGCTTAGATCGTCTGCCAGTGTGTTTTTCTTTCCTGGCAGGAATTGTGCTTGTAGTTGAACTTGGTAGGTCAGTGCTGTGTTCCACAAGGTCATTGCTTTTCTGCATAGGGGGTAGGAGTGTGTGCCCCCTTGCTTGTTTATGTACCACATCACTGTGGTGTTGTCTGTCTTTATTTGGAGTTGTCCTGGATGTAGGAGGTCCTTGAAAGCTGTTAGGGCATTTTGTACAGCTAGCATCTCTTTTTGATTGATATGTAGATGCCTTTGGTTTGCAGGCCATTTGCCCTGAATACACTGTCCTGCCATGTGTGCTCCCCAGGCACAATCCGATGCATCTGTTGTTATAGTTTGCCTGGCTGTGGGTAAGGTAAAAGGCTGACCCTTGTTGAGGTGACATGCCTGTGCCCACCATAGAAACTCCTGTTGTAGGCAGGGAATGAGTGGTATCATTGTTTCCAAGCTGTGGCTGTGCTGAGTCCATACGCTTTTCAGGTACCATTGTAATTTCCTCATATGCAGTTTTGAAAATGGTATTAGTAGTATGCAAGATGCCATGAATCCCAAGGCCTGCAGAATTTTTCTTGCAGGGAGTTGGGTTTTTGTTGCCATAATTTTGAAGTATAGAGTCAGTTGTCCTTGCTTGTCTGGCATGAGATAAGCCATCTGGGCTATTGTATTTAAGCTGGCACCCAGGAATATTATGTCTTGTGAGGGCACTAGTTTTGACTTCTTTTCGTTTACTGTGTACCCTAGGCAACTTATTAGGTTCTTGACAAATGTCAGATGCTTTAATAGAATGTCCTTGCTTTCTGCTTGAATAAGGCAGTCATCCAGGTATGGATATATTTGAATCCCTCTTTGTCTGCAGTATGCTATTACTGGTGCCAGGCATTTTGTGAAGACCCTGGGCACAGTAGATAAGCCAAAGGGCAGTGCAGAGAATTGGAAATGGGTTGAACCTGCAATAAATCTGAGGTTTCTTCTGAAGTTTTGTCTGATAGGGACATGCAGGTATGCCTTCTTGAGGTCCAACGTTACTAGCCAAGCCTTCTTGCCCAGCATGGGAAGAAGTTGCTGTAGCGTTAGCATCTTGAATTTGGGTACTTCCAGGTATGTGTTTAGAATTGAGAGGTCCAGAATGGATCTCCAGGCTTTGTCCTTTCGGGGAACTAGAAACAGTCTTGAGTAAAATCCTTGTCCTTGCTCCTGTGTAGGAACCTGTTGAATGGCTCTCATTTCCATGAGAGCTGAAATTTGCTTTTGAGCCTCTGCCCATTGATTTGGTGGCAGGTTTGGCATTCCTTTTATCCTTGGCAAAGTGTGAAATTGGAATCTGTATCCTTGAGATACAATATTTAGGACCCATTTGTCTTTTGTGATGATGTGCCAATTGTCTGCAAAAAGTGCTAGTTTTCCCCCCAGGGGAGCTGCCAAGAGGGTTTTGCTTGGCAGTCTGAGGGGTAAGTCATTGTGTTTGTCTTCTGATAGTTTGAGACCTGTCTTCTCCACCTTTATGGGTTGTGGCACTCCATTGTCAAGGCTGGTAAGAGCCTTGTGGCTGGCCTCTGCCTCTTGGGCATCTGTATCTGTCCCTCTGTGGTCTGGCAGAAGCTGGAAAGGACCAGTTTTTGGTTGGCCAATTTCTGCTGAAACGAGGGGGTTGAACCTGTAAAAAATCCTTGACCGTCTGCATAGATTTTGCCTTATCCTCCATTTTCTTTAAAACTTCTTCTGCTTTTACACCAAATAAAACATCCTGCTATAAAGGTGCATCCAATAACTTTGCTTTAACATGAGCAGGTAGCGTTTTTTCCTTTAACCAAGCATGCCTACGTATGACAGACCCTGTCACTGCTGCTCTACAAGAAGCTTCTAATTAATCAAATCCACATTGCAAAGAATGTTTTCCCACTTGTTCAGCTGAATGCAACAAATCTTGCATTTCCTTGTAATCTGACTGGTCTGTATGTGCGAGCATTTTTTGTTTTAATTGAGACATCAGATATTGTTGATATTTCAGCATGTGGAACTGACAATTTAAGACCCTCATAGCTAGAGTAGCTGAGGTATATACTTTCTTTCCCCATCTGTCTAGTGCTCTAGAATCCCTTTCAGAGGGCACAGGATTTTTAGCAATAGAGGCCTTAACCCCTTTAAGACCCTGGGAAATGGTTTCTGGGTCAGCAACAGGGCTTTTATACAGGAATTTGTGTGAGTCAGGGACTCTGTAGTATCTCTCTGATTTGGCTGGTGCAGGAGGTAGTGAATCTGGGTTAAAGCTAGACTCTGAATAAACATCATCCACAATGTCCAACACAGGTGGAATAGCAAGTGGTCTTTGCTGGGGTAGTAAAAGGAACTCTCGGAGCCTTTTCTTAGAATCAGAGTAATCCTGGCCTTCCCAGTGGAAATGTTCCCTCATAGTATGCAAGGTTTCGCCAAAAGAGTAGTCTTCTGGGGGAGATGCAGAAGGGATAGACTCTTCAGCATCAGAATCGTCATAAGGGGGAAAGGAATATTCTTGTTCCTTAGAAGAATATGAGGAAATTGAAACCTGGTCAGAGGAAGCGTAGTCCTCCTCCTGCCTTGGCCTTTTATCAGGAGGGGGATGGGAACCCCTGATTAGGGTAATTAAGTCTTCAGCCATCTTAAGAATCTGTTTCTTAGGCATGGAGCCTTGTACAGGAGACTGCTGTACAGTCTTCTTTGTTTTTAAAGGAGTTTTCAGTTTTGCATAGGATTTAATAGTGAGTGTAGTCGGTCTGAAGACACCTTCTGCAACTGAAGGCGTTTCAACTGCACCAGAATCTCCTTCAGGTATGGAATCAGAAGGGCCTAAAGGTAAAGGTTGTGGAGGCCTAGCAATCTCCGCTTGTGAATCGGATGTTGCCTGGGGTTCTGAATCAGCGGTCATCAGGGGCAGCGTAGGCGCCTCACTGAAAACCGGAGAACCGGCGACTGGCCTAGCAGATTGGATTTCGGCTGCCTGTCCTTATCTTTGCGTTTTTATGCATTCCGGTAATCGGTTGCTCCGATGGCATGGTATAATTAAATTTCCTACCAAAATAATGTTGGGCAAAATCAAACCGACGTTTAATAGTTTGTTTATTAAATCTAGCACAAAACCGACAACCTGTGACGTTGTGGTCTGGGCCTAGGCAAGGAATACAATAAGAATGAAAGCACTTATGAGGTATTTGCGTCCCACAAGAAATGCAATTGTTAAGTTTTTCTGACATCGGACTGAAGCAAGAAAAGGTTCCCCAACGGGGTACTTAGCTTTATGAAGACTTCGGTCTGAAATTTGATTTGAAAATCTCAGGAGTTGGCCGAACCGGCACTTGCAAACTGCTTCTGCTTCGGGCACCGCGCGGCAAGAAAGACTGGAGAAAATGGCGTTGGATGCATCACTATGACGTCAGGGAAGAAGCGACAGCAACCGACGCCGGACCAAGAGTTTGGAACTCGGGCCGACTGTGGGACCGCATGACGGCAGGATAACCCAAGTGTGATGACTGCAGCAGTGTAACACGATGAACATCTACAGTTATCTGGCAACTACCAATGCCGGTTAACTGAGAGTTTACTGTATTTAGTGAACTCAGAGAGTTGTCAGATGACAGATTTCATGAGGAACAGATCACAAATATGAGACAAAACTCTGGACATTCTGCAAAAATCTGGACAGTTGAGAGGTAAAATCCTAGTCCTACTAAAATGCATTAAATCCACAAAACCTACAATAATCCCCAAATATCATATTATAAAATACATCACTCATTTAGAGTTCAGTGCCCATATACACTGAACAATGAGAGTGATTTACATATTTTCTAGTATTTTAAAGCATAAATTCATAGTAAAGTCTGAATTCATGCAGTTCACAAACTCCATAAACTGTAGTGCCTTTGATTCTACAGAGCTTTATATTTTCAAACTCAAGTTTAAGCATGTATCACATAGTCTGCCAACTTTCAATTGCGTTACATATTTTGGTGAAGAATGGATGAAATGTATGTTCCCTGCACATTACTATATAATATATCTGGAACCGCTGGAAATGATCTCCAAACTTGGGACATATTTCCTGTCTTCTCCTATGCATTTTTGGAATTTACTTTCCAGTCTTCCACATTTTCTTCCAGCAATATGTCAAGTTACATTTTCCCTAACTGGATTCCTTTTTCAGTTTTACAGTTTTAATCCTGTTATATTCACCCTGTCCGTCTGCTTCATGCTTTTCCAGCCTCCTTATTTTACTTTTCACCCAGTCATAATCCTCTGTCACCTTTATCAGACCCTTGTCAAAGTCATCTGATCGCCTTATCTCATGCCTCATTGACAGCCACTGAACACCATGATATATATTTTATCTCTGACTTCCTTGCAGATTTGTGAAATAGGATTGCATACATTCCTGCAACTTCTGCGATTGCTATTGCTTTGAATTTTGTTAATTTATTTTATTTCTAAGATGCAGAATTGTTGAGAAACAGAACTGCAGTCTCACATGGTGTTAATTCCCAACAGAAGTATTCAAGATGACAGACGCATAAACAAACAAGCTCAGAGTGTTGTAGCAAGTCATGCAAAGCCTATTAAACCCTAAACACAGCATAAACACACTGACTCAATAGCTAAGTAAAGAAAGGCAACGCCACTATGGTTTCCAATACAGGGTTGCAAAATTACTTTCCTTTCCAGCACAGGCCTGTAATATTACTTTCCTTTCCAGCACAGGCCTGTAACATTACCTTCCTTTCCAGCCCTGGTCTGTAACATTAGTTTATTTTCCAATAAAGGCCTCTTTTCTGCAAGACTAATTTGTTTACTTCATGAGGATGTGGCTGGCCAAACAAAACAAACAAATTCTGATTACCTACAGACTCAAGTGAAGAGCTTCATAGCGATAGGATTACATGTTGCTGAGAGCAGTGTGTTAAAAAGTGAAATCTGCAAAACTATATTTTATTGTGTTGTTGTGTCTAATTCAATTTGTTTTATAATTTTTAATGTTTAATGTTTATGACTGAACAAGAAATGTATTTGCCCAGATCCCATTTAGGTCTGCAGTTATTTTATGTTATTATCACTCACAAGGATTTATATTTTCTTAACTCTTTCAGCATAACTATTAATGCTGTGTTACCTAACTCAGCAATAGGGCCACCATGTAAATGTCCTTTTTTTTCAGAATATACATCTAATATACTGTAGTACAGAGACAAACTAGTGACACATTTGATATTTCTCAGGCTTCAACCTCAAGGATACTTCAGCAGTTCATCAACGTACTCTACGCACATGTGACTCAGTATATTTATCTGCCTTTATCACCTTAAGACACAGCCTCAATCATGCATGCCTTCTATGAGATGGCATGTTTTCCTGAACAACTTGGTGATTGCACCTGTGTTGCCAGTAGGACTCCATCTGGACCATGGAGGAATGGCACTGGAACACAGGGAGCTACAATTCCATCAACGCCTGGTAGTATGTGATGCATGGGGAGGGGAGTGTATCACCAATGTATTGGCCCAGTATCCTGGCACTGGCTATGATTTTCATATCTGGCACACAAGCTCACTCTACTGCCTCTTCCTGCATGACAGAATAACCATGATTACCTTGTTGATAAGTGCAAACTTTTCCTATTTATTGTATTATCTATAGGTATACTTTGGAAAATTTAGTGTTTAGTAACAACTCCCCCCCCCTTCATTTGTTATGTCTCTCCCACCTTTTTCCTTTTCCAGGTGATGCAGGACGCCCACTTTAACCTTGTCTAATGACACCAGTCGATAACCCTGGGGGTGCTGCTGAGAAATGCTCCAACTCCACCCTGTCCCAAACAAGGTGAATGTTTGGTTTACTGAAAGGCCATTTCCATTACCTGGGCAAGTCTGAGGGGGTGACCTAACTTATGACCCTGTTACTACACACAAGATGTTTACAACATTTTGCATTCTACACCACCTGATTGCGTGCCAGTCTGGTGTGCAGCTGTCCATGATGGCAGTGTAGCTCCTACTCTTGTTCCTTCCACCAGTAATGATAGTGATGGTGGCCAACAGGTGGCGGTAGCATGGGTCCCCATGCAGTAGCTTCATGAATGGTACAGGGCTGTGCAGGCAAAGAGGCTGCATCTAGTCCTCAACTATGGGCCATAATATTAAGGTAGTGATACTGTTAATACACATTACATAGGTAATACCTGATGCATGTAATATTACCTGTGGGCTAAGCTGTGTGCTGCAAGGTATACTGCCATGTACATCAGACATGCATTCATCTTTAAAGAAATATTTTCCTAACAGAATTACTTGATTGCTTTTTGTGTTTTATTAACTGACAGAACAGCTCAAGATTGATGTTCAGCTGTCAACTGTAAGCTGTACTGTTAATGGTGAAAGGTATAAAGACTGATGTAGAAGATGACATATTAAGTACAAGTTTAAATAAGCTACTAATATGAACTTATACAGAATTAATCATCATATATAACAGTGCTGTACTGGGAATGTTTATTATCTGACAGTTGTTCAGGCAGGATTGCAAGCAGGAACTCAAAGTAAGGTCTATTGCAGCAAATATAAATGAAGTTTTCCACTTTAGCGATTAGAATAACTTCACTTTAACCTGAAAGGAAAGTTTTATGTTAGCTTTCTTGTGTATTTTCTGTCTGCTGCATGTTTTTCAGATGTAACAATGAAGAAATTCATTCCTCTGAAGAGGTACTATTGAGTGAATACTTGTGGTTTGCCTTAACGGGCATTGAACTGAACCTCAGGAATAACCCATTCTGCAGGTGTACTGTTGGTTATTATGCGTGATGCATGGCCATGTGAGTTTGGAAATCAGACTAATTACTTAATTCATTGACATAAAACACTTTTCTGTCATCATATATAGTCATAATTTGTGCAGTGTTGTGGATTAAGTGGCAAGAGTGCTCGTTTTACTGTCAGGATTACCTAAGAGTGTACTAACATATGCATAGGGCTAATGCAACACCCTCCCTATGCTAAGCACAGAATACTATTTTAAGTAAAAATTTGAATGACCATATAAACCTGTCCCAATTTGTTTTCCTTACTTGTGTGCACTATCATCAGTTCTTTCCAGATGATGTGAAGAGTTATGTATGAACTAATATCCATGACTGAAAATGAAAGGTTTTGTAACTTCTGACTTTTAATTTATTGTGGTCTGACTTGTCAATTATAGATTTAAGTTGTCACACACAGTGTCCCCTAAGGATGGTGTGGGTGATCTTCCCAGTGATCATGAGCAAGTGCTGGTGTGTCAGCTTGATGGTGAGTTGCTGTGATGGCCTGGCCTACTGATGCAGGGGAACCTCTAGACATTGATCTAGCAGTGCTGCAGAACTGAGACCTCTGCTGAGAGGTACTACCATATACTGTAGAAGGATGACAAGGTTTGCTTACCTTCTTTTGGGTTACTTTTTCCCTATTCTTTGTAGCATTTTCTTAATAATGATTGGAGGGGGTGAGGCCTAATCATCCTCCATGTGTGAGGACAGCCTCCTGTCCACATACAGAAGTGTTTCCAGTGTGAGTCTGGCATCTGCTAAGTCTTTACTAATGTACACATGAAAGCAGACATGGAGGTTGTGTGTGCCATCAAGGTGTGCATGACATTCATCATGGCATTGTCTATTGCCTCCACACTTTCCACATACTGATGAAATGTCTCACATATTCCTTGCAATACTCCCACTATCTCTACCATTCTATGTGTGTTAGTAAGCTGTGTCTGATCTGTGTCATGCCACATCTGCTGCTGGGCAGCCAAAGCCTTCTGTGTCTCAGGAAGTAACTGTGAAATGTGTTAGGATCATAGGATCATAGGAGATTACTAGGCTAACAGCCCTAGAGAGTTTTTAAGCATAGCCATATATGTCCCAGTGTTCCTAATTATCAATACTCATGACTATAATAGCTTTGGTATATGACTGAGCATTAGGGCATCTATAAGCTGCCCTTGTTGGTCTTGCATCTTCAGATGTTATGAGGTAGTACCATCTGTTCCAGGGAGAGTAAGGCAGTACATGTGTACATATGCCAGCATAGCTAACTGGAGTTTTGTAAAGAACTTTATGTTATTTGACTATCACACTGATGTGTACGGATGTTTGAGTTAAAAATCTTTGTAAAGTTACTGCTGTTAAAAATGCATAAACAGTAAGTCCTACTGGATAGAAATAATGCATGCATGTGTATTAAGTTGTATTGTTGTAACTGATCAAATGTGTATGTTTATCAGAGAAGCATGGAAGGTTGAAAAGATTAAAATTGTGCTAGAGCTTTCAGATGCTGCCACATATCTTAGCAAAGTTCTGTGTGTGTATTGTCCCAGAGTCAGGTGACCAGAGGTGATGTTATCCTCTAACCAGCATCTGGTTTCTTTGGAACTCTCACAGCAGCACTTTGGAACCTGACAAAAATGATTTCTGACAGGATATATATCTCACACATCCACAGTGGCAAAGAGAGACGTCATCTGGCTTTTGTTGTGCTAAGACACTCAGCACACCTCAGCTTCTCTTGCTTTAGTAAGTAGTCAGTGAACAGTAATTATTTAGTTAGTCAAGGACATTTAGTGAAAATAGTTTAGAATTGTTTTCTGCATCTGTAAGAAACTATCCACCTGTATTATTTTTATATCTCTGTGGGTGAAACTCTGTTGTTTATTGTATTCAGTATTCTCCTGTTTTCTGTTTTATTATCATTAAATATGTTGATACTTTTCACTGTGGCTCGCCGGTCCTTTACAGAATACTTTTAACATCTTGAGAATAGTTATGCTTGTTTTAGTGACATTGTGGCCACTCCTGAAAGCCTTGCTGCTTTGGTCACACCCTACCATTTGTATTAGTATTAATTTTTCACAGTATAATTGTGTACCCTTTTTAAGAGCCTTATGGTAGCTTACTGGTGGTAGCATGATTACCTTATAGTCTGGGCAGAAATGGGCACAGCTAGTAAATCTGTGCCAGCTTTTTCCCAAGTGTGTATGTGTGTGTAAAACTCAAATATTCAAGTGTGCGTGTCAGCTACTGGGAACAGAGATGCAGAGCTCCAGAGTGGTTAATGTGGAGTTTTGTGTGTGTCTGGAGAGAGAGAAAGAAGGTTCAGCCCCAGGTCTGCAGAGTGTCCCCTGTGTGCTCTTAAGGGAAATTGTGCTTAGTGCATAGAGCTGAATTTGAAAATACTGTGTGAAAACACCTTTGCTGTTAGTTACCGGCCCTCACCAGAGTCAGTGATGAGGACTGAGTCCCCTTGATTGCTGGCCTGGAGTAGGGACTCTTCACATACCCCTTTGTACAAGTATGACTGTGGGTACTGATAACTTTGAAAAGATAGTATCTTCCTCAAGGTATTTGAGTTCTTCATAACATGTGGTCTCTCCCTCCCCTGGTTGTAAAGCTATGTCCTCATTCTGCTGAGTGTGTGAGCCTGTATTGCAGCTTATGGATTTATTCACCTACTGTGGGTTTAGGAGTCCTGCTAGTACACTTTGCAATTCATGCCACTTTCCTCAATATGTGTTATGAGTTTGAGATATATGGCATCATTGCTGACAGCTATTCTACTGTCAGAATCAAACTGGTATAATGCCACAATGGAAGCATTTGTCTTTGGTGCCAACCCTGTACAGGAATAAGTGATGGCATAGTTATTTATACCTTTGACAATAACAATGATATATCTATAAACAGATGAATGCCACACTTACCATGTATATAATGGGCATTTTCTTGAATGGGGCACCTGGTGATTGAAAATGTTATGAGTTGTATGTACACAAGTATCCTGAGCAGTATATGTCATCATAAAGTATTGCCCATTAGCTATGCAGTAACCTTACACACTACAAGACTGTGGCTACTGCAGTGGTCTGAAACTACTGGTGTCCACACCACCATGATGATTCCTGAGGAATCCTTATCTGCATCAAAATCATCACCCCTCATGGATAGAAGGTAGTCCTCCTCATGTGTATCATGGAAATTCACCTACCAGTATTTCTGCAGACATTTGTATTCTGCCTAGCTTTGGATCTTGCATGTTCCACTAGGTCACTTGCTCTTTTCCTACACTATGGCAATGTACAGTTCCTTCTCCCTACTGCACTGATATTGACCAGTACTTGATTACATACATTAGCAACCTCTGCCTGCTTTGTTCCCCCTTTGTCAGGCAAATATTTCCCATACGTTCTCAGAGCACCCATAAGGATGGTTCTCCTCTAGACTAAAGTTGCCTTTCCAGTGTCTTGATCCCTGATGCTGCAGCATGTTGGAACCTGAAAGAACATATTTTGTCCCACAATTATAGCATTATCCCACATGACACCTATACTGTACTAATAGTTTACTAATACAGATGACATAAGTGTATTGATTGAGGTATTACTTGTCCTCTGTAAGTCATTCTAACTGGTACTTAATTGTTAAGTGCTGTGTGTATAAGTGTTGTATGTTTTGGTGTGCTTCTGAGTAGTTTAAGACACTGAATGATCATGTTACTACCACACATTTCTATAACCATTATCAATGTAACTTAGGGCCAGACAGCACCTGAACAGATTCAGACAGTGGTAAAAATGGCACTTTACACATTCTCAGTCCTCTCATTCATAAGGCTGTAAAACACCATTATCTTGCATGTCTTATGTTTCTGGCCAGTAGAGCTTATCTAATTTTGCAAATCACTGTACTGTCCTTCTAATTTCTGCTTATCCCCCATGATATTATTAATTCATTTCAGTTTGTTCAGTCAATATCAATACTGTTGATGATGACTGAGGCTGTGTAGTTGAAAATTGCTGACTTAAGTCTATTGATATAACTAGAACTGTATTGTGCAAATGAAGCTCAGCTCCATGAATCACAGTGTAGCACAAGTGTGCATAGCTTCCAAAAGGTGTAAAATAACTTTGGCTACTCAGGGGCAAGCTGTGGCTAAGGGTTCTATGAGTGAGAATGTTCATGAGGTAGTGGTACACCTCAGTCACACCAACATATGCTACATCCTGTGTATGTCTATGTGGTACATTAGCACTTGATTCAGCTTAATTATGTCATAATACCATGGTATCATTAATACCCTTACAATAGTTAAAAAAATACCTATCAGTTATGAGAAATGGAGGAGTGGGGATTACAAGGAGCAAAGTTAAATAATAGTACTGCTAAACACCTTTCGACTTCCACTATAATTATTCATTCCATGGTAACACAAGTAGTGTGATTTAAAAAAATTATTAAAGTAAGTGCACATGTCTGTACATAGAAAAGCCCCCCCCCCCCCCACTCCAAAAAGAAAGGCATCAAACTGTACAGGTATTATACTGCAGGAAGCTTTTCATTTACCTAAAAATAAAACAATGCCACTGAAATGGCCTCAAGCTAAATGCCAAAGAGTGCATAGTTATTCCCTTTGGAAAAAACAAAGTACCCACAAACTACCACATAGATGGTAGTCCCCTAAATACAGAAGATGTAATAAGGGATCTGGGGACCCAAGTAGATAGTAATCTCAACTTTGATAATCACATTGCCAAAGTGGTTAGAAAATCCTTCTACGTGGCCCACCTAATCACAAAACGGTTCACATCCAGATCAAAAGAGGTCATTGTACCCCTCTACTCATCACTCATCAGACCCATCATAGAATACAACACCCCATTTGGGATGTACCTTACAAGACACCTGCAACAGCTGGAAAGACCACAGAAGTACCTCACCAAGAGGAAAACTGGCCTAAAAAAGATGCCCTATGCAGCTCGACTGAAGAAATGACAGCTGTACTCGGTTGCATACCGTCTACTCAGAGGTGATCTCTGCCTGACATACAAGACCATGTCCAACCCAGAATTGATGGACATGCTCCACCTAAAAAAAACCTTATCCCCGCGAGCCACATGCTCTAGGGATCTAAACCTCACCACAACAATAAATAGGACGTGCTGGAGGGATAGATTCCTGTCCCAGAGACTTCCCATGCTTTGGAACAAGATCCCAGTCTACATCAGGCAGAGCTCCTCACTAACACTCTTCAAAAGAAATCTTGACGAGTGGATGGGAAACAGAAAGTTTACCTCGGGATCACTTTAATGAGAGCGCTGGACAGAGGCACAGGGAACTAATCTAAGGGGGCGGCGAAAGCCAACACATTCTGGCTAGGCTTATAAATGCCTTCAGGCAGATAGCCTAGTACCTACCTATGAACCTATGAACCTATGAAAAGAAAAAAATAGAAGTACATGTCAGTGGTGCAGTTCTTTTATTAAGCAAAATTCCGCCACTCTCCTCAAATAATTGCTAGTGTGTGTATGGGCTTGCACAGGTTCATGTTCACTTACAAACAACGAAAATAGCGAAAATAAATCATCACTTTGCAGTCATGTGACATCCATCATACATTATCACACCACTTTTAATACATTTCACAATGTTTCAGGCAGCCAAACCTGTTATTGGCACTTCTGTGCAGCACTTCATTTCTCTGTAGTTAATGCTATTCATTGGCGCTCAGCATATTTACATGCAGGCACAGCACAGCTCTTCACAGATTACCCTTGTGCATATGCAAACTGAGGGACTGTGAATACCACCCGTAGGGTGAGACCTATGTTATTGCGTGAACATAGAAAGGCTGTTATGTCAACCAGTACTCCAAATGATTAATTCTTGAATTATTTACTACAGTATTATTTCCAGAAGTGATTACAAAATTACACTGTATGGTATATTTTAAACATTACAGTTCCAGCATTTTATAAAACCTATTCTTAACTTGAAATAGACTACAATTTTCTTGTCCAGAAAATGTACTATGAACCAATATGTCTTTTAAACTTTTGATACTTTTGAAGGGAGTTCTTGGTTTAGGTCCCACTGCTTCAGCTAGCTTAACATCATTCAATAGTACATTCAAATATCTTTATTATAATAAAAAACAAGGTAAGGACAGATTGCAAAAGAGAGATGAAGTGCATGAGTCAAATATATTCCATGACAAAAATTCTAATGTCGCCTTGCAGTGTAAATTTTAGCATTAATGCAGCATTTCCCCATTTGAGAATTGCTCCATGGTCCTATTTTATTTTTGTTGAAATCTCTCATCATCTAAATTACCTAAACAAAAATAAACACTGCTTCCTTGCACAGAAGATTTTAATCCAGCATACAATGAACCACTTATCAAAAAACACAAAGCTAGTTCTTCTGAATGCGAAATAGCACTACTAGTACACCACATCCATTTATGAGAAATTTTCTTCTAGCAAACTATTATACCTCAGAATTGTTCTTTTTAGTTAAAATATATGCCAAACTTAATATTCTTCCTTGTTGCTTTGATAACATTAAGGGAGCCAGCAAGAAATGTTCTCACTGTCAGTGGCTCAACAGGCAGCACACTTAGTGCTAGAAGGCCTGAAGACTATAGGTTCTATTACCACTCCAGGTGGTTGGATGGCTAAGAGTGTCATATTAGGAGTGTA
The DNA here is from genome assembly GCF_019279795.1 of Protopterus annectens. NCBI lineage: Eukaryota > Metazoa > Chordata > Ceratodontiformes > Protopteridae > Protopterus > Protopterus annectens. The sequence goes on from NC_056731.1 coordinate 1,625,794,467, forward strand.
CTGTCCTTTGGATGAAATGTTCAAGGGTCCCCTATTGTAATTCTGAGGTCTAGAATTATGAAAACAGAACAGTGAAACTAAAGGATAGCAATAAATCTCAACAGTTGATGGTCTCCTTTAAGTTTACTTTTTGTAGTGAGCAAGCCCTCATACACACCTCCATTGTAGGGTACACCCCCCCACCCCCCATTATTTATATATACTAACTCCAAGACTGCCATACATTGGAAACAAAAGAATATTCCAAAACAGTGTTTTCAGATTTAGCAAATTTAAACCTCCATTTTCAAATATTAAAGTCTCACTATTATAGGACTTGCACTTATGAAACTGAAAATTTAAAACTTACTGCACACTGGTAATCAAAATACAAAAATACTACCCCTTTAATACTTAGACAGTACAAATACTGAGGTTATTTGTAAAATCAACTGTAATTAAAAATAAGAAACAACTGAACTTTGCTATATTTCTTCAGACTATGGCAGACTTTTTTGTTTGTTTTATCTGTTTGGTAAATGGATAAGCTCAGGACTGAAATTCAGAAGAAAGTTGAGGTAACTATGTCACGTGATTTATGTCAGATGTTGATATTTACAGGTTATATTAAGCAAGACTGCACAATCTTTCACAGTTTGAAGTATTTTACAAGATTAATCACAGAGTGTGATGTTTTTTGAATAAACACCTTTAAGTTTTATTTTGTTGACAACCCTTCTGCCATTTTTTGTTTTAAATGACAGAATATGCTGGAATTTCAGGTTGTTTTCTTGGAGTTGTGAATATATGTAACCCCCCCCCCACACACACACACACTGGTAGAACAATCACCCTTGATGGATGGGTAAATGAGTGGCAGGCATTAAACTCAGGTAGAGAAGGAGCATTGTTAGTGCACTGCCACCATGTTTCTATAACTGCATAAATATGAGTATTTTCAAGGCTCAGAAGGCTTCCAGGACAGGCAACTTTTACATGCTTCTGGCACTGAGCAGTGCCACATCAATATTGACTTGACCAGAATTTGTTAGCATGGCAGACATACGAGGCTGCTTTGCTTAGGAAATGCACTATGGGGCAGAGAACATCTTGGCCAATATGCAGAAGCCCTGAGGAAAGTGATACAGACCATCCCTTATAGGAAAGAGGTGCAGACCATCTCTTATGAAGCTGGTGAGATTATCTACCATCTTGCTCCAAGTTGACACATATTACCCCCCCCCCCCATGATACCAATTACTGAAGCAGTTGGTGAAGTCAGCTATTTAATGCTTATATTCTGACAACATTCATGGTGATGACAGGATACTGATCATGATTAGCTGCATTCTACTCTCAGAAACATACAAGGAGAACTCAATATTCCACTTCATATCTTCTAAAATAGAGTGTCAAAGGTCATTCACTCACACATGTGCAATGACCAGATGATATACATATTTGAGATGAAGGTATCTAAGCCTTGGTGGCATTGCGAATTCTAGCATGGTGTATCAGTATATCTAACTACTAGGTCTCCCATGACAAAGACATTTTCATGTGTGTCATCATGCACTGGCTGCCTTTAGAGCTTGTATGTACAGTTTAAGTGACCCTCACTTGTCGTGGAAGCAATAGTGTGTCTGATGGGTGAGGTGTGATAATACTTCTAAGGTTAAGCACAATTATACATTGCTTAAAAGGCCTAGGAAGCTGTAGGAAAGGTTTTCTTAGTAACGTGGTATAAATAGGTTTGGTATTAGTGGTATGAAGAGATGGTTTGGGCATGATGAGGGCACTGGTAACCTTGGTACAAGAACATGAGAGGTTTACTTACACTTTAGATAAGGATTGTCACCTCTGTCTAGTGGATTCTATATCTGGTAACAATAAGGGTGGACCTCTCTCTATTGTATTCTATGTCTGGTAACAATAAGGGTGGACCTCTCTCTAGTGGATTCTATGTCTGGTAGCAATAAGGGTGGACCTTTGTCTACTGGATTCTATGTCTTGTAACAAAAAGGGTGGTCAGTGAACATGAGGCAGCACTTACACTGCCTCAATGTGTCTAATGCTAGAAGGCTAGCATCAGAAAGGTTGCAGGCAGACTGTAGACCCATGCTGCCTGGTAATCTGGTGGGGGAATGAGTACAGTAGTTTCTGTGTAATATGCTAGCTAAGATACAGTGAGAGTAACTTAAATACTTAGCTGACTTAAATATCAGTATAATTTATTTATTATTTATTTATTTTACATTTGTTGACCGTGTTTGTCCAACTGAGCTGAAGAGCCCTTTTTCAGCAAAGGCCCGGGGAGAAAAGCTCTAACATATTATACAATTTTCATTATAAATTAGCATTAAACAGCAATTTTACAGGATTATTACAAGGCATTAAGTAGCAATACAGTGTTATACAGTGTCAATAATCAGGAGTATAGCAAAGCTCTTTCAAGATGTATAAAAATAAATATGTCATTAAGATGAATATAGTTTTTGGGGTAAGTGTAAGATATAGCAAATGGTGATCAGGTGGGATGAGAAAAAGTAGTCCAGTAATAAATTAAATGAGCAAATTGTATAATATTCATAGTACAATATGGCTGCAAGGTTATATCAAAATGGGCAAACAGAAATTTCTCAGTACAAAATGGCAGGAAATTGTATATGCTATAAGCAAGAGCTCTGTAAAGCTTAGCAAGTATGCCACCTTAAGTCTCCCTTGAAAAGAGGCTGCTGGCCTAGTGGGACTAACCTGGTCAAAAAAAGCAAAACTAAGAAAATAATTAAATAAACTACATGGCAGATGTCTCAGATTGCAGATACAGGTTTCACATAAGAGTGGGAAGCAACCACTGACTGCCTACTGTATAGTGTAGTTCACAGTGGTTATGCAGACCATGCAGCATGCAGAAGCTCAGCACAAATAAACAATTGCCCAATTAAAATTTAATATTAGTGAGGCACACAATTCACAGCTGAACTCAAATGCAACCATTAACATGTTAATTCTCTTGCTTGGTGGCTCTGTGATCAGGAACATGGTCAAATACAACAGAGTGGCTCAGGTGTGCAGTGACAGTAGCTCAACACAAGTAAGTTAAGTTTAGCTTGATTCTAGCAATGCACACTAACACCTGTTTTTGGTGCCATAATTTGCATCTGCTGTTCAGCACAGCTAGGAACGTGAGTCTATCTGGTTAACTTCATTAGTTTATTAAAACTTTTTGGCCAAGAACTGATGCAAATCTTTGGAACTGATGCAGTTTTACAATTGTATCATACATGAAAGCAAGTGCACTCTGCTTTCTGAATGCTGTGCCATCTGGTACTTGTGTGTACCTCTGCACATATAGATGTGTGCATAACACTCATTATTCTTTTCTATTTTTACCTAGGTAAAAATCCCTGGAGGGACCCACATGGAAGATTCCATTCAGGCCTACCTCTCAACTGTATAGATTTTTGCAGAATGTCCAGGTTTTTGCCTCATATTTTTTGTCTGTTTTTCATAAAATTGTGGTTTTCTGGGAAATAAGTGGCAAATAATTAAAGAATTAAGTTAGAAAATAATGACAGACATTTGAGTTTCAGACTTCATATCCTTCAGACAATTCATGCCAATGCAAAACCTGCTATTCTATCACCTTTCTAAGTTTGTAAGAGCAATATTTGAAAATTGTCCCTATTTTTGGACCTTTGTCCCACTTTTATATATGGCTTTGTCCATATCTTTTGTTCTAAGAGGTTGAGATTTATGATTAGTAGTTGGAAATTGTGTATAATTCCAAAACTCTTAGGTAGAAAGAAAAAAAGAACATTTTATTTATTTGTTTATTGGTTATCTTCTGTGTAGAGTCTGTATATTCGTGTGTGTGTGTGTGTGTGTGTGTGTGTGTGTGTGTGTGTGTGTGCGCGTGTGTGTGTGTGTGTGTGCGGGGGGGGGCACTTTTCTTCAGGAATTCGTTTCCTCCTACATCCTAGACATACGTTAGGTGGACTGATGAATGTTAATTGTCCCTAGATGTGTGTGTGATGTGTGTGCAATACAGAAGAAAGACTTTGCAATAGGTTCATAGGTTCATAGCAGGTTACTAGGCTAATGACCCCAGTGCCTTTACAAGCCTAGCTGTGTAGAAAACCTGTGTACCCTAATTGACCATAGTTAGATGGTCATTGTTAGTGGAGCGATTCTATGATCAGCATCGACTGCCCTTTCCATGAGGGACATAGGTGCCACTCCCAGGATGAATTTATAGTCACCCATCCAATTGTCAAGGTTTCACTTAAATAGGGTCATCATCACCTCTAAACATAAATTCTCAATCTCAAATGCATGAAACTACTTACTTGAGTTCAAATAAATACAGATAAATAAATAAATAAATAAATAAATGGGCTTGTACATAAGCATGTTTCATGAATTATCTGGAACCTAAAAGTAAAGTAAGCATTTTTGGTGAGGGAGGATTATTTCCACATTCCTCCTTATGTCTTCATTCTTAATCCAAGCTCATGCGGCTTGGTGAAAGAGCAAGATGCTGCATCCTCAGAGTTTATTTATTGATTGAGTGCTTGATTGACTGACTTTGTTCATAAGGTAAATGGGCTGATCTAAAAATCCTTTTCAGCTGCACCCTGAACCACTGGCAGCAGCTCAGTGAGATAGTTTACTATGTAAAGCTATTGACTAAAGGATGTTGTGTGGTCTCAACAGAACTTATATAGCAAATGTATATATAAGTTGATGCTGGTTACTTACACAGAACAAATTATTTTTTTATATGCAGACTAAACAGCATTTTTTGATAATAAAGCATATTTACACTGAACATTTGTAACAGTATTGACACAGAGGATGCAAAATTAGTTGTTTTCACAGAGTATTATGTTAACATGGTTGACTGGCATTAAACTGAAGAGTAGCTGGCTAAAAGACATAATTAAAATTTAAAGTTGGTGCTAAAGAAAGAAACATATTCAACACTTCAAAGTTATTCTTGCTCTGAAGACTAAAACAAATTGGCATCATACTATATTAAATTGCTATCTAGTGCAGCGTAGCTCAAAAGCTGGGTACGGACTTTGAAATAAATTGAACTGATGCCAGCAGTCTCATAACATAAGACTTGTCTTGAGTTATTTGCATGTTGACCATAGCTCTGACCATTTCAAGATAAGGAATGAGACTTTCAGAAGTAAGAATATGACCAATAAACATAAGGCTGACATTTGGCTTTGTTGAGCTTCAAACCTTTCTGCCTCAGTCTCTCCAGTAATTTAATCAGTCTCACATGTTCCTGTTTGGTAGAACCTCATGCAGCCAAATGACCTGGGATATTCATAGTACAATCAGACCTTTTATTATTTCATCCACTGCTTTCTGGAATACATCTGATGTCAACTATATATTGAAAGATAGCTTCAGAAATGTATATCAGTCCAAGACAGTGTTAAACAAACATAGCTTTGAGCTGGCCTTATGCAGTCTGATTTGCAGAAGCATGATTTTTCATCCAAAAGTGAAACATATATAACATAATGCATGATAAAAACTACCGTTGAATAGTCTGCAGTGGATAATATTTCCTTTTAAAATGTTTTATTTTTCAAGTTTCCTGGATTAATGCAGACCCTTATTTTGTCTTGCTTTACCTAGAAGCCTAGAGGTCTGACAATAAGCTTTGCATTGTCTTTTCTCATATTTGTAACCACACATCATGCATGTAGCTTTATTTTTAAATGTACATTTGTTTCCAGGTGCCATGTCTAATTCTGTGTGATGTCCTTTCTATTTCTATTTTGTTTATAAGCTTTCGGCTTTATTTTTGGTTTCCATTGTTATTTATACACTTCCAGATCTTCATTCAGCTCATTTAAATGAATCCATATAAGTTTATATGCTCTGTTCACATTAATGCTCTGTTCAGTCTGACTCTCAGCAATCTGTCTCTAACCTGATCATGTACAATTCCACAAGCAATTTTGTCCTTTATCAGTGAATCATGCAAGTTGCCATATCCATAGTGTTCTAGTTTATTTTTGAACTCAGTTATACAAGCCTCTTGATTTATGGCAAAGGATAATATCTATAATGGTCTTCTTTGGCTCACAAATCATTTGATATCTCTTATTATTGCTAGCTTGCCATTTTTCCTTCTCCTTGAGGCTACTTTCAATTTCAACTTCATTTATTTATTTTATTTATTTATTTCCATTTGTTGACCAGGAAAGTCTGACTGGTTAAAAACATTTTTAACAGAAGCCTAGGAAGGAAAGCTCCACACAAAAATTAAAATGTTTTTAACAAAACTCCAGTTACACGAAATATAATTTAATTAAGTAAATAGAATAAAACAAAATTTAAAAAAAGTCATATAAAATATATTAATGTATGATCATGCTGTGTCAGTGGCTCAACAGGTAGCACACCCTCCTTTGATGCTGAAAGATCAGAAGATCGTGGACTACATTCCCAGACTAGATGCCTAGATTCATGCTGTATTACTAATACTGCACAGCAGCATAAGAGGGTGCTGCACACCTGAATGTACTGTCCATTACAAGCAATGTTAAACCAAAATCCCATCTGCTTGAGTTGGTGGTAGCTCACCTGGCTATATAAGAGATCTAACAGTACATATTGAAAAAAGAAAGGGAGGTTCCATGGTGCTCTGACCAACTTTACCCTTATCAGTATAAAAAAAAAACACCATTACCCTGGAAAAGACCATTGGCCAAGCAGAAATAGACTGGTCAACAAAGTGTAAATAAATAAATAAATAATACAATCCAGAAAATAGTCAAAAAGGTTAAAAATAGAGTTCTAAGTAATTAGAGTCATAGTTCCAAAAAATCAACACAGACAAAGACCATGTCATACAGATAAGTTTTAAGTGTCCAGTAGAAGCTAGCCAAAATTAGACACCCTAAAGCTATCAAGACAATGAAATCTATTGGTGAGGAACCTGAAAGACAAAATAATGAATGATGGTAATGAAAGTGTTAGATACCTTTATAACTTCCTCACCTATGATATGTAGGAATATTGTGTACTGAACTATCTTTGGTTTCTGTGCAATGCTACTGGTATGTGTGTGTGTGTGTGTGTATGTGTGGGGTGGGTGTATATCTGTGTGATTATATTTCTCCACATCACCAGCTCGCTAAATTGGCATAAATTAGATTGCCTACAAATGGCCAAAACTAAATTAATCAGTGAAAAAATTAAACAAGCTGTGATGTCCCTCCTCTGGGCCAGTAATCTAGGAGCCTCAGTCCTCACCACTGACACAGGTGAGGGATGTTCACTTGGAACAAAGATAGATACACAAAGTATTGTCAGATGCAGCTCTCTGCACCAAGCACAATTTCCTTTAAGAGCACACAGGGAGCACACTCAGTCCTTAGGATGGGTTTTCCTCTCCAGGACCCAAATAAGACTCCACCTTTCTCTCTGCAGAAACCAGTGCTCTATGTCCCTGTTCCAAGTAGCTGACACACTCTCTTTGAGATTTGATTTACACACACACACACACACACACACACACACACACACACACACACACACACACACACACACACACACACACCTGGGAAAGGCTGGCACAGATTACCCGCTCTACCACCTTCTGCCCAGGCTGTAAGGTAGTTCCACTGCCACCAGCCAGTTACTCTAAAGCTCTTACAAGGGTACCCAATTATACCAAGTAAAATTAATATTAATATAGGTGGGAGTGTTTGACCAAAGCAGCAACACTTTCAGGAGTGGCCATAGTGTCAATAAATAAATATAAGTACTCTCAAAGGTTAAAATATTCTCTAAAAGACCAGCCATAATGAAACGCTTAAATATATTTAATAATGAATAATAAAAGAACATGAAAGTACTGAATATCTATTTATAATAAACACAAGAGTTTCCATCACATGAAATATTAAAAATAACATACATGGGTAGCCAAGATGATGTGGGAGAGTGATCTTGTCAGTTCCAATAGCAGAGTGCTGAGTGTCTCTATCACATCTCTCACTAATATCTAAAATAATTTCAGTGCTGGCTATAGAATGACATCACATCTGGTCATCTGACTCTGGTTCCTACACTAACCCTCTGACTAGAAGCTGAACCAGAATCTTGCACATATATGTCACAATAAATACACATAGAGCTTTGCTAATCTGGAATCTGTAAAACTATTTTAACACTTCTAGTATTCCTACAGAGCTACTAAGCCAAGCTTCTCATAGACATTTCATCTCTGGTTGCAGTCAGAACTGTAAAATACAATCTTTATGGCCTAAACCAGGTAATTTAATTTCAGACTATTTTTCAAAGTTGGCTGGACTGAGATTAACATTTTCTCTTCCAGTATCCTCTGTTACAATATATTTATTTCAACAGTTACAATACAGTCTGACATACAGTTGTATTTCTTTTCTGTCCAGCAGGACCCACTGTTGGTACATTTCTTTTTTTAACACAAGCAACTTTGCAAATACACTTTCAACACAAACGCCTGTACAAATAAGTTTGATATACATATGACATACAATACAAAACTGAAGTTAGCTATGGTGGCAAATGGTACACATGCACTGCCCTACTCTCTATGGCATAGCTGGCACTACCTCACATCATCATACAAGCAAGCCCCCTGCACCCTCACACCCCCTTCTAATTAAAATATACTAACTCCAAGATCACAAAATAGTACTGAAGGTGCAAAATCCCACTCCCCACTGTCTAGTAATCCAGCAAAACAAAGTTTGTTGACGATAAAACATTAAAAGAGACAGTTTTTGAAGAGGGTTTTGAATGTGAAATGTGAAAATGTATTAATTTACAAGAGTGAAATCACGAGGTACTTGTATATTATCTGCCTTTATATATTTGAATTGTGAGTCATTTTGCAAAATTTTATTTTGAAAAATTAAAAAAATACTTTATTCCAGATGGCTACTACTGTTAGTTACTGTTAGTAACTTTACATAAGGGAAGTATTCTTATCCTGTTCCTCTTCCTATCTTCAGAAGTGAAAGAATAGCTACCCAGAAGATAGATATCTTCTTTTTATTTGGTCACTATATAATATTCATCAATAATTCTAGTGAAGTACAATCAGGAATGGCTTGGAAATGAGGAGGTGTAGCCAAAAGGTGTATCCATACTGAAGGCTTTACTGAAAGAGAGAGGTCCTGTTAGAATTAGATTACATGGCATGCATCCTTTAACAATTTACACACTCGTAAAGATTTAACATTACATTGTATACAAATATATTATATGCAATAATAAACTACAAAAAATGTGGCAGCATTGCACAAAGCTAAAAAGAACAAGCCAAAGAAAAAGTTACCACAAGTGTACAACAATAATAAAAACATGGTTAAGCACTTTCATCTATACTTAAATTTAGCTGACACCTTTCAGTAGAATTTAAATAAAGGCAAACATGCACTTCCTCTTTTTGGTTTATAATAAACTCTTTGGTTTCACACATTCCTTGTCAATGTGCTTATTTTTATTTATTTACTTGTTTACTGTTTGGTAAATTGGCATTATATAAAAGAAAATGTACAAATGAGAAGAGATTCCGAACCACATAACACCTTGTGCAATCCTTTTCTAGCAGTTATGCTCAGTGTGTTAAGAGGGAGCAATTCAAAGACCACTGTAGCACTACAGCACTATATTGTGGTTCTAACACTGTGTTGTTAACGAAAGTGCTTTAGGATGTTGGATAACATCACATGCAAATGTGGCAATCCGGGGGTAGAGCTCATGTAAATTAGCCATGTGATCTGCCCCAGAGCTATTCATAGGGACACTGGGATTGAAGCTCTAATGCATAGTAAAGTGTTGAAGCAAAGCAGTGAATACAGAACATGCTAGTTTTATGGTGAACACCCATTGCTGCTATAACAGGCTAACAGGTAAATATCAGAAGGTTGTATGCCTATGCATGTATGTGTGCATTCAAGCATAAGTGTGTGTGTGTGTGTGTGTGTGTGTGTGTGTGTGTGTGTGTGTGTGTGTGTGTGTGTTTATGTGTTATCATGTGGGTGTGTGTGCATATGCATGTGTGTGTATCCCTGTATGTGTGTGTGGTTGTGACATTATTATGTGTGTGTGTGTGTGCGTGTGTGTGTGTGTGTGTGTGTGTGTGTGTGTGTGTGTGTGTGTGTGTGTGTGTGTCTGTCTGTATAAGTAACTGTGTGAGTATATATGTACTTTGGAATGTTGGGGTGTCTATATGTATTAGTGCGTGTGTGTGTGTGTGTGTGTGTGTGTGTGTGTGTGTGTGTGTGTGTGTGTGTGTGTGTGTGTGTGTGTATCTATAGGTGTCAGTACAACAGTATTGTGTGGGGTGATAGGGAGAACACTTAAAGCAGTTGTTCAAGTAGCATTACCTGTTTACTTCAGAAATGAGTAAATGGGGGCATGGCCAAGTTTACATATATAAAACTTATTATTGCGATGTTAACAAATAATTAGAATAACATTCACACTTTTACAAGTCAAACATAGATAACATTTAATTGTCATTCATTTAATGCAGGCTTATATTCCATGTCTCCTTTAAAAAATGGCAGTCTGCTTTATATTAAATATCTCATACAAATAGTGCTTACTGAATCATTAAATGCTATTAAATACAATAGCCGTTTAGTGGTTAACATAGTTTCAAATGTTTTTATTGTTTTTTTTAGTGGTTTGGAAGGGTTTGAGGAATTGATGTATAAAATAGAGGTGGCTTGGATTCACTCGTGAGTGCTATCTGAACTATAGCTGATAAACTGTTCATTTGCAAGCTCTTGCCACGAGGACCAGCTTGAAGCAGCTTAATTAGAATCATGAGCATCTTTGTGATGCTGTGGGAGTTCTAAATTTTTAAGAACTATCCAGGTTACTTCTTCCTGTCTAAAAGTAAATAATCATAATATTTTGAATCACATGCTCAGATGTCAATGAATACAGGTTAGATAATAAGCAAAAGACAGTGAATTGCATTCGACAACACTGTCAGTTATTAAACAATTCTGAATGCTTCCAGTTTGCCAAAAGGTTAGTTTATATAATAGCCTATAGAATGACACTTCTGATAAAAAATTAGGATTGTGTTTCTCTCTTATTGTTTCTTTTTAATGATAACAAAACATATAATCTCAGAACAATTTATTATGGAAAGTTTGAATCTTAAAAGGGAAGATCTTTCAGATGTTTGTTCAGATACTATTAGACATAACCTTTAAGGAAAAAATAGGACTGACTTTAACACTAGCACTAGATTAAAGAGTATAAAATACATAAGGGTAAAAATAAATGTTCTAATATATGACATTCTACACTAGGGTTATAGCTAAAATATAAAACCTAGGAATATAGTAATAGCACAAGACATAGTATACAAGCATAAATAGAAAAAGATCAGAATAAGTAAATATGTATATAATTAAAGAATATAAATATGTTTACATGGGTGGGAAGATGGTGTAGTGGTTAAGGTGTTCATCTTATAGGTACAAGGTGCAGCTTTTGATTCTCACATGAGGTAATTGGTTGAGCTTGGAATGGCCCACAAGGACAGTTAGCCTTGTACTAATTTATCAATCTGAAAATCATACACGAGTGAAACCACCACGAGAAAATACTGCTGTATAAAAGTCCACTGATTTATTAGAACAAATACAAATAAAAACAGATGAGCGCTTTTGCGTACCAACTAGTACGCTTCTTCAGATCTTAACATCTAGATTTTTAAAACCACTTTTATACAAAAGCTCATACTCAAGAATGATCAATTAATCAATCTATCAGATATATACATTTATTTTTTCTTTATTTGTATATATTTTTAATGTGTTTTTATATATCATATATTTTTGGAAAATATCTGCTAGAAGTGATAAGCATTTGGTGGCTTTAAAACATTGTTTATTTCATCATTTATTTGTATTATTTATTTTATTTAATCCCACTATTCTGTGGAATGTGCAGTTACCTGGAGTAATAGGATTTTTAGGCATGTTTTATTCTTTTTGTGCTTTCTGCTCGTAGAGTTTACAGAGATATTAAGCAGCTAGTATACTTCCATTGCACTGCACTGATTATTCAATTGTATAATTGTTAAATTGATAGATTGATTAATTGATCATTCTTGAGTATGAGCTTTTGTATAAAAGTGGTTTTAAAAATATAGATGTTAAGATCTGAAGAAGCGTACTAGTTGGTACGCGAAAGCGCTCATCTGTTTTTATTTGTATTTGTTCTAATAAATCAGTGGACTTTTATACAGCAGTATTTTCTCGTGGTGGTTTCACTCATGTATGATTTTCAGATTTGTTCAGTTTTTTGACGAGTGAACCTTTGGATTTAGAGCAGCATCTAATTTCATCACTAATTTATGAATATATGATCCTATGTACAAATTTACACATAGTAAATAAAATAGAAAAAATATAAAATCATCTGACCTTTAAATTAATAAATATAAAAATAACAACTGAGTTCCTCCTTATTGTAGACTAGGGAGATAATGTGAGGAACAGGGAAAGATGAATGCAGAGATATTCAGTTTGGTAAACTTATAATAAAGATTCTGAACACCTGTTTAATTTTTCTTATTCTTAATAACTCACCGATGGGCTTTTTAAAGATGATGCACTCTAAAAAATGAAACACATTAATTTAAATCAGCAGTATGAGCTAAGCTTTGTTAGTCTAGTAAAGAGTTTGAGAGGTAGTTTGTTCATCTTTTTCAACAAACCAGGAATAAGTTATTCCATGGTAGAATGTTTTAGGGTTATATCATTGTGTAATTTTTCATTGGTTTCAATAGTTTCATCCATAGCTGAATATTTTATATTGTTATATATAAAGTATATTGTTATATATAAAGTATATAAGTTCTGTACATAAATGCAATTTCATTATGCCTGTGTTTTTTTTTTCTCTCTGCCTGATTTTAAATGCATATCTGCTAGTATTAATGGATTGAATAATCCAGTAAAGACGAGGAGTCTGTTCAAATACTTGCAATTACATAAAGCTCAAATAGTATTTCTACAGGAAACACATTTACTTAATAAAGATTTAAATAAAAATTCATTAAAGAACTATTTAGCTTTAGCAGGTTCTGGCTTTCAAGCTAAAAGTAGAGGCACCCTTGTTTTATGGAAGAACTCATAGTCATGCCTAAAGTAAAATATACCTGTGTTGAGAACAATAGTATGTTAAGCATTGTTATAAATAAGTGGAACAGAAAATTATAGTGATTAGAGCTAAAGATGCAAAAAACTAAATAAATAAATACTTAGATGCTATAGCCTATTACATGAAAGGTAAAGTTATAATGGCTGGTGATTTTAATTGTATTTTATCAGACAAAGATTCCACTGCAGATAGAAAGCTGAGAATCACATCTTCAGCCAAACACAAAACAAATTTTGTAACTCTAATGAATATAAATGATATATATGAGCTAAGGAAAACAAACTCACTCCAATTTACCCATTATTCATATAGATATGGAACACAAACAAATATTGATAAAATTTTTGTCTCAAACAATCTGTTATCACATATCATAGACGTTTCAATTGTTTTATGTCCATTATTGGACCATAATGCTATAATCTTTAATATTATTTTAAAAATGGCAATCTAATACATCACAGGAGATTACCAGTGTACATTAATAAAATAAAAGGATTCAAAGATTGGTATATTAAAGAGATGAAAAATTTCCTAGAAATAAACATGAATGGCGAAGTAACTGACATTGTCCTGTAGTATTCATTAAAGGCTTACTTAAATGGAAGAGTCACAAGCTGGTGTATTAGTAAACAAGAGAATGGGACAAAGAATTGAATGCACTGCAGGTCAAAATAGATGCACTAAAGTTAACTCTAAAACCAAATGACATTATCTGTCAGTCTGAACATAAAAACTTAAATACTAAATATGATAAAATTCCAAATCATAAAGTTTCAATAAACCTAGAAAAAAACTTAAACTTCAGGCATATTCAGTAAACTCTTTAAGCTTGTGTAAGCTTGCTCTTAGATCAAATTAAATGCATAAACTAAATCATATCAAAGAAATGATAACATATAAATAATAAAAAAGAAAGTAGAACAGATATTAAAGGTATTCTTGAGGGCTTTACAATATTTTATGAAAATATAAATAATCATACAAATAACCTAGATAATGATGATATAGTTGAAATGATTTTAAGGGAAAATATAAATAATAAATTAACAAGTGAACAAATAAAAAAAATTGACAGACCATTCACTTTAACAGAAATAAAAGATCAAATAAAAAAGTTTAAACTAATAAGGTGCCAGGCTTAGATGGTCTTATACCAGAACTATTTATTTATTTATTAAATATTTGTTAACTGGGATAGTCTGACAGGGTGATCAGCCCATTTTCAGCAGAGTCCTGGGGAGAAATATCCACATAAAAAATTTACAAGGTTTAGAGAAGGACAAAACAGAAATTATGAACATCATAAGAATTCCTACATCATGGAAACATATTATATACATCACGAGAAATTATAAACATTATAGGTACATTACTTACAACAGTAAATGATTAGATTAAACATTTGAAGAATAAGAATATGGTAAGAGAAAGTAGAGAGAGGAGGTAACTCTAGATATACCAAAAAAAAGGGAGTAAAGGCTGGAAGAGAAAGAAGTGAATGGACAAGGAAGGTAAGAAAAGAAGGAAGAAGACAGGTAAAAATGTAAGGTAGGGGAGTAATGTTAGGAAGGAAGAAGGAAAGGAGACAGATAGGGCAGGGATAATGTAAAATATAAGTGTGTGAGAAAAGGAAACATTTGCAAGGAGAGGAGGGGAAGAGGAAGAGAGTAAATAACTGGGAATATTATAGAGGAAGTAGAGTGCTGAATAGGGGAATGAAGACCTTAGCCAGGACCTGAAAAAGGGCAGAGCCAGTTGGTCATTAGGAACCCTCTTAGTTGGTTTTTGAAGTGTATTGGGTCAGTAGTAGTTAAAATGCTCTGGGGCTAGAATTCCATAATTTGGAGATGTAGTTGGACAAAAGAGAGTCCCCTGCTTTGTTATTGGATTTGGAGACTTGTAGTAAGAATCTGTTGGAGGATTGAAGAGTACATGTGTTAATGTAAGGTAAAAGCATATTACGAAGGGTAGGGGTTATAGCTATATAAAATACTACTGGATGATGGAGTTAAATATTAGATAAGGTCTATAGAGAAATAAAAACAACTGCTGAAGTCCCTCCATCATGGAAATATTTCCTTGTATCACCTATTTTAAAACATGATAGTGATCCTACAAAGTGCTCATCATTCAGACCCATTTCACTTTTAAATGTGTACTATAAGATGTTCATGGCCATTTTAGCTAACAGAATTACTCTACTTATACCTAAACTTATTATTAATGATCAAACCGGGTTTATGATTTAATAAGAATGCATACATTTAATAGACTATTCAGATAAAAATAAAAATAACCTTATATCATTATTCTCGATTTAGATAAGGTTTCTGACTCAGTTAATTTATTGTACCTGTTTAAAACACTTAAAGTTTATAATTTCTTACCTGAGCTAATTGTATTGATTTCTAAGTTATACAATTACTCTTGTGCTTACGTTAAAATATTTTTTTCTTTCTAATTCCTTTAACTTACAAAAAGGCTCAAAACATGGCTGCCCATTATCACCTTTATTTTTTGCATTAGCTATAAAACCCTTTGGTAACAGTATTAGATCCAATAAGAATATTAATGGTTTCAAAATATAAGAAGATTTTGCACTAAAGAT
Organism: Protopterus annectens; assembly: GCF_019279795.1. NCBI lineage: Eukaryota > Metazoa > Chordata > Ceratodontiformes > Protopteridae > Protopterus > Protopterus annectens. The sequence goes on from NC_056731.1 coordinate 1,625,810,272, forward strand.
TCAGCTCTTTGCTGATGATATTTTAATAACAATAGGAAACATATAAAATTCATTAGAAGATATAATTAGTTCTATGAGTCATTTTGAAGAAATCTCAAACTTAAAATTTAATCATAATAAAACAAGTACATTATTAATTAATAAAAAATGAAAACAAAATCTTACAAAATATTTGAACTTCAATTGGAATGGCAGTCAAATGAAATACCTTGGTATAACCATCATGTCTAATAGTAAAGAAATTATACAAACAAGCTTTCATCAGGTTGTTGATAAAAATGTTAAGTTTAGTCGCAATTTGGAACAAATTCTTCTTTACTATGGAAGAACAATTAATGCTTATTAAGATGGTAATTATTAAGATTGTTTGTCTTACAATATTTAGTACTATCTCCTCAAAAAAACTGATAAAGAAAATAAATGCTATTCTACTTAAATTTGTTGGCATCCTAATAAACCAATAGTTTCCTTTGACTGGCACAGAAAAGATTGGGATAGTGGTGGAATAGGATTCCATGATATTCAACTGTATGCTACTTCAACAATTGTAAAAGTTATAGCATTGTGGATAAATTCATCTTATGATTAAAAATGGAAACAAATACATCAATAAATATTATTAGCAAATAATAAATATATCACAACCAGATATAAACAAATAGTACCTAATAATTTTATCTGGTCATTAAAAGATTTGTGTGCAAATGGTATTATACCCTCTTCTCAAATTCCCTATTTGAGTAACATAATTTCCTCTTTCCAAAAGTTCACATATTCTAACCATTGTACTAAAGACAATATTTTCTGTTTCCAACTGCATACACAAATGACTGCTTAGAAACTCATAACTTCGACAAAATGCTAGTGTTGAAACATCAATGTAATGTAATTTATTTGCATCAATTCTTAAATAGTACGGATATATATATATACTGTTGAAAATTTAAGGTCCAAATGCAATCAAGATTCTGAGAATATTTAGAGACTTTGTGAACACACATGTGAATAAATAGATAAGAAATTGTTCCCTGAGTTATTGGAATTCTTAATAAATGATAATAATAATGCAATAAAATTAATCATAGTTGTCACACATTTTTATATTTTTATAAAATTCTTAAGTTAAATTTCACATATTTAGACAATTCATATTGAAATTACTCCTCAAAAATTAATAACGAAGACTTCTCTGAAGACTAAAAGAAATTAATACAAAAATCTACAGCTAAATCTTAATCTTCATTATAATGGAAAATTTTCACATGGTAATTTTTGCATAGAGCTTTTGTCACTCCTAACAAAATTACAATTATGTATAAATCAAATAGAATTAAATGTTGGAGATGTGATTCTGAAATAATAGCTGATTGGACACATATGGTATATGAATGCCAAGTCATCTCCCCTTTTTGGAAAGAAAATTAATAACTTCATTCAAGCTGTATGGTCAGATAGATGTAATATTTCTAAATCATTAGTTTTATTTAATGCTCTGATTCCTGAGATCATTTCAAAAACCCAAGTGCCTCTTCTTTGATCTATTCTTGCTATAGTCAGAAAAGTAATTAATAAACATTGGAAAAGTAAAGTTACCCCCTCTAGTGCTGAATTTATTAGTATGGCAAAAAATTATTTGCAGTAGTGAATTGCATGCTATAAAGATAAGAACTTCTGATATTACACATTCCTATAAATTTTGGCTTAAACTGCTTGAAAAATATTAATTGTTGTTGATGTATAACTTTGATGTATTGATCAGCTGTGGACCTATGTACATCGTTTTTTGTTTGTTTTATAATCAATTTGTTTATTTATTGTTTTAAAACAAAATAAAATTAAAAGAAATGAGGAAATGAATCACTAACAAGTTTTTGCTCTATGTGGCTCTTGCATGTCTCTGAATTGTAGTTAGCAGCACTGCACTACTAGACTACAACAATGCTGTGTTAGTAACACTACATAGCTAACTTTTTTGAACCCCCCCCAAAGTTTCATCAGTCAGAGATACGTTCTTTATATGTGGCTCTGTATGACTGCATGTATGTGCTTGAGTGACATAGCTAATATGTGCTTTTCTAGTCTTAAAACATAATCCAGTTTCAACTTACTCAAATATCTGCTATTTAAACTCACAATATGGACTGTTTTTTTTTCTTTGGCATGACAGCAAAGTAAAACATTTAAAAAATATCTAAACAAATGCCAGTCAAAATAAATATAGGCTGTGATATCACGACAATATACTGTGTTTAGTGGTGGCTAATGCTGGAATGTACTCATGCATGGCTTTCCCCTTATGATGAAACTGCTCATGCATGGCTTGAGTAAATCCCAGTATGACCTACAGTCATCATGGTGCATCCTACTGATGTAATGGCTACATTACAATTACACCCTTCCTTTCACCTTTATAACTTAAAAACATCTCCTCTGTGCCTGATTAGGTGAAAATCATATATGTCATGTACTTTAAACAACAGTACATGGCCAGTACATCAACATTGCTAGTCTTATTGTCTCATGGTCTTTCCCTTGCATCATGAGTCATTTTCAAAACTTCCATTTCTTATATAGTTGCTGTAACATGTGAACGTATTCCAGTATATTGTGGAATTACTCTGTCAGTCATACTAGCTTTGCCTTATTTAATTTATAATTGATAAATCCAAATGTATATGTACATTATTAGTCTGCATGGTAATTTTTAAACTATTCCATTCCTAATACTTTTAACTTATCTTAACTGCAAACTCCTGATTTACTAAATATTGATTTAATATGCTAGATTGCTGGTCTTCCTTGACAATATTATTTTACTGAACTATGACTGAATGGCATTTGATTTTATAAACTAACAACTAAAATGTATACAATAAGTTATCACAGTAGGCCATTGTTTTACAGACTATCTAATGGTATTACTGTTTCCCATGGAGAAATACATAAGTATGCAAAGCAGAAATGGTATTTAATGCATTATTTTGTGTTGCAACTGTACTTTCTGTTTGGTGGGGGTGCCTTCTTTGCAGAAACTATATGTTCTCCCTTTGTCAGTGTAAGTTTTTGTAGGATGCTTTGTTTTCCTCTCACATCCAAAAGGCATGTAGGTAGGTCCACTGGCAATCCCCAGATTGCCTATAGGTGTGTGCGAGTGTGTTCTATTTTTGTTTGTACATCCATCAATGGCTGAAATATTATCTCTGCCTTACAACTTCTGTTTGACAGGAGAGGGTGAAGATCCCCATGACTCTAAATAGGATAAAGAATGAAGGAATGAATGAATAAATTTAAGCTACCACATTTAAGGGTATTATTTGAGTCATGTTTGATTTCTCATCTTTTCTGTATATTATTTGGTTACAAACCTCCTCCTTAGTTTTTTCTCATCAGAAAAAAATACAAATTTCCCTGCAAACCTTTTGCAATATAATTAAGACAGAAAAAGCACCAGCTGCTGTCCTGCTACTGTCTTACACCACTGGTCATCATCATTTCATTGGAGTAAACCCTGTTTTCTATGCCCACTTACAGAGACAGTATTTTACCATTGCTGCCACCTTGTTGATACTGTGTTGCATGCTTTGTTAACATATACGTAAATCATGTTTTCTGTACATTTCTGAAATATTTTTGTCACCCAGTCAAAAATTTTGTTAGACTTTTCTGTCTTAACATTCCTGTTGTGAGTCCATTCTGATTCTAGATAGTCTAAAATTATTTACTTCAGCAGTGATTCTTTGATCTTCTCTTACAGCTGAGGTTAGACTGAGCCTTGGTCCTACTCTTGTGACGGAGAATCATATCTGCACTTTTCATGACTGTGTTTTCCTGTTATTCATTTATTCATTCTCCTGTTACATACTTAATGCAATAGAGGATCGGGGGGGCTGGAGCCTATCCTGGCATTCAAAGGGCAAAAGACAGTGAAACTCACCCATCCTGAATGGGACACCAACCTATCGCAGGATGTACACTCATTCGCTCTCACACTGTATGTACATTACAGAAAATTGAGAAGCCCACCAATTTGTCTGCATCACATCTTTGAGATGTAGAAAGAAAGTGGAACAGCCAGTGAAAACCCATATGGGCACAAAAAAGATGTACAATTACCACACAGCTGAGAAATGAAGTGGAGAAACAAATGCCTTGAAGTGGCATTGCTAAATGCTGCGCCTCTGTGATGCTCATCCTCCTACCATGATTTGTTACAGAGGTTAGTTAGTTATACTACTGGTTACCATCAGTTTTCTAAGTACCTATGCTGAATTCTACCAGGTTTCATTGTGCTGTGAGCCATTAGTTACTTGTATGCTGAAATATTCTGTGGGTTATAGGTAACAAATCTTCCTTCTCTTCATTCATGAATACTGAGCAAAAGTATTCATTTAGTAACCATGCACTGTAAGTATCCTCTTCTTCCCACCCTATATGTTTTAGTTGGCATCATTATCCTTCCTTTTGCCTATGCTCCACTATCTATTTTAAAAAGTTTTCATCCATTTTGTTGGAAGTCAATAAGGTGACACAGTTTAACAGGGCACTCCATCCTACAGATAAACAGCAGAGACCCATGAGATGTCGGAGTGTCACTACCTGTAAAGGACATGCTCCACACTGCTAGGCCGACTGATATCTCACATGTGGGTCATTAGTTTCTTGATGGCGATGGAATGTATAGGTGTATTGAGCTAGATGGGGAGCAGAATGTTGGCAGTGGAACATTCCAGAACATTAGACAGGTGATGCCTCACTGACATCAGAAGGCATACTTTCACCTCAGGTGAGGTAGCTGTGAAGCTGTCTAGGTTCTATGTGGCAGATGTGCCATTAATGTGATGCTAAAAATATCCAGAAATATACTATAATACAATTTATGTGTGCACTCATGCATTACTGCCATACTGGATTACAAAAAGTACAATCTGGTACACATTTGGTACTCATCTAATGACCCAGTGGTATCAGAAGGTCTTCTGCAGTGGATGCATTATATGCATGTATTGATACATATTGCATGTTGAACACAAGTATTTCATGTACTTTATTTTGGGCATATGTACATGTGAATGCCAGCAGTACATGGTATGTTGAATCATACTATTATAATTGCGTCCATGTTCTGATCTACCATGGCAGCAGACATACCAAAAATACCCATTGTGCTTGAAGCGTGGATGAATGGCATTTCCTTGACAATCCCCACAACAGTGGTAACCTATTCATACATTATGCATTTCTCCATCAAAACTCCATCAAAAATAAATATTCAGCATAGCCAAATGGCATATTCTCCCTGAAGTACCAATAATAAACATAGCTTTCTTATCCACTGACTGTTTCCCACCCAATACCTGTTACTGCTTTACTCAAACTCAGTATAATAATGGAGGTGCCTAACTCTTCAGCAGCACAATCACATACATACATACACACATATGTGTGTGTGTGTATAGGTGTGTGTGTGTGTTTCTGGCTAGTTGAAGGTAAACTGATAAGGCAAAAAGAACCTACTCCAGACTGTAGTAGCAGGTCTGTTAAAGAACAACATGAAGAAAATGTGGCACCTATCCAGTATAGGTCAACATTACAGCCCGGTTCTCTTACTGCATTACACTACCTAGTCAACATAGTCAGTCCAAACATTCTCATATTTTGTTAAACAAGTAAGACAGTCCATTGTCATCTTATGCATTTCCTCCCATCAGTGCACACCCAGCATCCCACACAAACCCACAACATGTACTATCCTTTCACTCAATACTGTTATTTATGTGTGCTCAAGTTTCTCAGAGCTATAAGACAGTGCAGCATTGTTCAACCTTAAGAGAAAAATGACTAATTACACCACTAAGTTATTCACTCAAGGATGAGCAAAAAAAAAATGCCCTGACACTCATCAGACCACTCTTTAAAATCAGCTATTGGTGAAATAGTCTTTTCTTAGCTGGATTGTCAACATGGAATCATATTCCATCTGAGATGAGAATGCAATCCAACCTTGAACAGTTCAATTATAAACTAAAGGAGCATTTATTGAAGGAGTTTAAATGCCCTTGTTACAAAGAAAAGGGATAGTTTCAACTGCTTATGTTCTACTCACTCGAAAAGTCAGTAATGTCTCCAACATCCTGTAAACTGCTTGATGCTGTATTATAGCTGTAATTTAGTGACCATACATGCATTACAATTACACAAATACTATGTGTCAGCTGTAAAAAAATGTAAATATGTCCTAAGCATTTGCATATTGCAATTGCTTTTATTTTTGACTACCTGCTTTGCTGATCTGATGCATAAACCATGAACTGCACATATACCTACAACTGTAAATATTGTATTTATATGTAATTAAGTTGCTTTGTCCGCTGTAACAAAGTAAATCAACTATGAATAAATAAGGGAAAAATCCATTACTTTCTTCAAGTCCTGACAATATCCCAGGTTGCTTTCTAAATAGCATGAAACATGTCATATCAGGCTCACATTAATCACTATTTCTTCATAGCCTTCAAACAGGTTTTCTGCCTCATGACTGGAGAATGGCAACTGTTATCCCTCTGCACAAAGGCAGACCATTTATGGACCATGGAGAATATAGACACTGAAGTCTCACTAGTCTCATATGCAAAGCCATAGAAAGAATTATCATGAAAATGACCAGTAATGACAAAGGAAAATACCAGATATTGGACCCAACAGCCTTTGATTTTACTAATGGCAGGTCATATCTACTCATCCTAGTGGAGTTTTTTGAGAAGATCACCAAAGTGATGGATGAGGGTAAAATGGTTCAAACTGCCTACCTTGACCTGACCAAGACATTAGATACAATTTCAGACTCAGGCATTGTTGACAAACTCAAGAGGTTAAGTATAAACCCGTATGTTACCTGATGAATAGCCAAATGATTCACAGATAAGACCCAGGAAGTTAGAACTAGGGAGTCTACCCCTACAAAGAGGCCATCATCAATGGAGTCCCTCGGGGATTGGTCCTGAGATCACTCCTTTTTGGTATTTTCTTCTCTGAAGTCAGGCCAAATGTCAAGACCAATGTCAAAGGCCTCTGACTGACTAGATTTGAAGATGAATGCAAATTAGAATCATTCATAGAGTCCACCACCATCACTAATGATCTCCAAGAAGGGCCAACACAGACAAACGATGGGTGTCAGAGCCATGGACTAAAACTAAATGCCAAGAAATGCATTATAGTATCCTTTAAGAAGTCAGCCACCCATGGTAACTACCATATTGACAGCACACCCCAAAAAGTCAACCCAGTAGTCAGGGACATGGGAACACATGCAGACAGTAATCTAGCCTTCAACCATCACGTGTCCATGATAGTGAGGAAATCATTCTATGTTGTGCAACTTATAAAGAGGGATATGTCGTATACATCGAAGGAGGTCATTGTTCTATAGTATTTGGTACTCATCAGACCTGTCATTGAGTACAGTGCTCCCTTTGGTATGTACCTCACTAGGCACATCCAACAATTAGAATGTCCACAGAGGTTCCTCACTAATAGAATACAGGGCATAAATAACATGCCCTAGGCAGACTGCCACAAAACCCTATCCCTTTATTCTGTCTCCTACTGGCTTTTGAGGTGAGATCTATGCCTGGAATAAAAGGCATCTTTGGGCACCACTCTGACAGACTTCCTTCATATCTGTAAAACAAACAGCACCAGGTTTACCCATTCTATGGACTTGCCTGTGGCATAAATTGGACCTGCTAAAGAGAAATGTATGCATCCCAGAGACTAGCCCTTCTCTTGAACAGGCTCCTCGTCCATGTGAAGCAGAGTTCCTTCCTAACCCAATTCAAGTGTAACTTGGACAACTGGATGGGAAACTGGAAATTCACCCCTGGTTTGGAAACTATATCTCTAATGGACTCAGGCCTGTAAATTGTTAATCTCCCAGGCAATTGCTTGCAAATATTTCATTTTTTAAGCCCCTGTTTACACTATCAAGGGTATCAGACGGTGTCAGAGATTTGGGGTGCATGGCTAGGCTTAAAAAGGCCCTATTGGTCATTAGACTAGTACACACCTATGAACCTATCATGGTTGATGACTAAACTGCATACAGACCATATTCATGGTAAAGTGAAGCCACTCAGGTAATATTTACAGAACATCTGGCTGTCTGCTACTGATAATTTACTATGTCTCTCTTCTACTTCTCCTATCACACTGTTGCATTTGATTGCTATTGTAAACCAACATTCAACATTCACAAATTCTTGCTTATATTAATCCTGCACTATTTTTCATTGTTCAGTAAGTTGTTGTGCATATTTTTATCAAAGTTTAGATTTTATGAAGAAATGATGCATCGTCAAGAACTGCCATGGTCACTGTCACATAGAACTAGCTGTCTATGTTTTCATACATTAGTCAATGTCTATGGTGCCACAGTGGAATGTCTTCTTACATTAGTTGATATCCATGGTACCACAGGGGAATGTCTTCATACATTAGTCACTGTCCATGGTGCCACAGTGGAATGTCTTCATATGTTAGTCGATGTCCATGGTGCTACATTTGAACGCCTTCATACATTAGTTGATGTCCATGGTCCCACAATGGGAAGTCTTCATATGTTAGTCGATGTCCATGGTGCTACATTTGAACGCCTTCATACATTAGTTGATGTCCATGGTGCCACAATGGGAAGTCTTCATATGTTAGTCGATGTCTATGGTACCACAGTGGAATATCTTCATACATTACTTGATGTCCATGGTGCCACAGTGAAAGAGTCTACTTAATTTCACTCAACAGTCACTAGTGATTAGAAAGTGTAGCAAGGCAAGAGTTACATATTGTTACATCTGCAGCATATGTCAATCTTCAGATGTGTATAGAGCTGCAGAGGCCATGCTTGCACATATCTTCCTCCCCTGTAAAATAAGCATTATACGTGTATCTTTGCTGGCCTTTCTATTTGTAGTTATTGATGTCTTCATTTTTATGGCCTTCTATGACCACCCCCTAACACCATCCAGCCTGTGCAGTAATACACTGTTTACTGTTCAAGGTCACCCTCACCTACCACCAGAGAACAGTAGAGTAAATACATAATGAGTTCATCATATAGGATCCCCCTCCCTTATCTATTAAATTTGATAACAATTAAACTACTTATTGACTAAGGTCTTCCCTCCTACCAGCACAGCAGTGTATGGTCACACTGTCCAGTCTCCCAGATTAATATGTAATGCTCATTGTCCAAACTATCACCCTCCTCCCTCCACCACTGAATATAGCAACAGTTTCGGTGCTACCATGCACATGTCTGGTATATCGTGCCCTCATGTGGCATACTAGGAAGATTCAGGAAGATGCTGATTTTGTACATCTTTAAATATATTTCGAATTTTGCCAGGACAACATGGCATGTCTATATGGTATAAAAATGCACATGCATTTGCAGTCTCATTGCAGGCAGGGCAACCATACTTGTGCATAATGGGGCAGAGAATCAAGTTCACAGAAGTACCCTCAGGTGTAAGTCGCATCCCACTGTATCATACCTCAAAGAATAATTAGGGTACTATGCCCACTTACGTCGAGTAACATTCTGCCATCTATGGCCAAATATGAGTACTGCATGCACAATACCTTTTTTTTTGTTTTTGAAGGTAGCAGAATGCAGTTCCATCTGGTGATGGAAAGAATCATTGTGGAACTTATTCTTACAGATATGGGAAACATCCTTCTCAATAAGCAAATCCAGTATGATTTTGTCTGAGATGGATCTTGCAAACTTAACTTCATAAATTTGTAACTGATATCCTGACAGAGTTTGCCTTCAGCTTGCTAAAGTGTTGAACACTATACCCTATGACAGAATCATACATAACCTCAGGGATCTGATGATTAAAGAACTTGCATTCACAACTGGCCATATGGTCATACATAAACGGTAAGACTAGGAGGACACCTGTTCTAACAATTCGCTGTGACCAGTGAAAACCCCAATGCACTATCTTGAAGCCTATCAATTTTTGTCTCTCTTCTGAGACACTGGTGGTGATGCCGCTGTCTGGTTTACCAAATGCGCAGATGACTGAGATGATTACTGTGGTGTATTCTCCATCCTAGTAGCACCTAAACTAAGGGACTCTACTCCTCTCTCAAGTCTGAGTCATCCAAATGTATTCTGACTTCAGACAACAGCTAAAGGAACACATCTTCACTCAAGCAAAGTGCAGCTGTACTCATTCAGTTCACATTACATGAACCCTGCAGCCCTCTCACACACCCCTTTACCCCTAATTCATCCATCCTTATATCATCTTGTTGGGTCTATGTTTACTGATTGAGTGATATGCTGCTTGAACAGCTGTTCATCGGCAATGTTCCATCGATCATCCATTTTACTGAATAGGCATAGTATTGAAAATTATCTCATCGAAGAGCCATAGTTGGCCTACACAGAGAAAACACCATGTGGTATGTATTGCATGCTCATTCATCAAACCCTGCTCATGTGGGGGGGGGCTGCACTCCCCACACCACCCACTAATTATTTAATTATTTATACCAACTCTGAGATTGCAGTACAGTGAGGAAAGGAAAAATATTGTAATTGGCCCATAGAAACAAAACAGTGTGCAGTTCTTGCTAAGATCTCATTATGGTAGGAATATGGAAATTTGTCCTTTCCCCACTGTAGTGCAATCTCAGAGTTGGTATATATATATATATATATATATATATATATATATATATATATATATATATATACATATATATATATATATATATATATATATGGGTCTCCTTCTAATGCCCGAAACGCCGTTTCGCCGACAGGGAAATAACCGACGCCAGAAACCCGACAACGCAGTTGACCGACACGGCCGAATCCCGACAGACGGAAGACCGACAAGGGAATGTGTAAGCGCGACCTGGTAAGTATGTGATAGTGAGGGATTTAGGAGTAGGGAGCGGACAGGTAAGTGTGCAATACTCAGGGATGTAGGGTTAGGGTGTGTGATAGGTGAGTGTGCGGTAGTGTCGGAGCTTGGGGTTTGGGGTGTGTAAGTGAGTTAGGGTTAGGGTGCAGGTAGGGAGTGTGCGGTAGTGTCGGAGCTTGGGGTTTGGGGTGTGTAAGTGAGTTAGGGTTAGGGTGCAGGTAGGGAGTGTGTGCAGTGTCGGAGCTTGGGGTTTGGGGTGTGTAAGTGAGTTAGGGTTAGGGTGCAGGTAGGGAGTGTGCGGTAGTGTCGGAGCTTGGGGTTTGGGGTGTGTAAGTGAGTTAGGGTTAGGGTGCAGGTAGGGAGTGTGTGCGGTAGTGTCGGACCTTAGGGTTAGGGTTTGGGTTAGGGCTAGTGGATATGTGTTGTAGTGTACTGTGGTGTTGACGTGTAGTGTGTCGGTGTTATGGTGTTCGGTGTTTCGCGTTGTCGGGTTTGTGTGTTGTCGGGTTTCTGGCGTCGGTTATTTCCCTGTCGGCGAATCGGCGTTTCGGGCATTAGAAGTAGACCCATATATATATATATATATATATATATATATATATATATATATATATATATATATATATATATATATATATATATACATATATATATATATAATTATCGGGGGGTGAGGGGGCACAGCCCCCCACATGAGCAGGGTTCAGTGAACGGCCCTCCAATATGTACCTTGTGCTGTTTTGTCTGTGTGGACCAACTATGGATCTTTGATAAGATAATTTTCAATGATATGCCTATTCGTTAAAATGGACAATCAATGGTATGTTGTCAATGAAAAGCTATTCAAGCAACATATCACTCAATCGGTAAACATAGACCCCATCTTGTCATCCCCTTACTTACTGCCTCTTATTCATCCTACTTCCCTCTTCTCTTTGCATTTCTCTCATGCTTCTCTTCCTTTCTACTTATCTTCTGCATGCCTCTTTCACCTTTTCTGTGTCTTCTCCCATGGTATCCTTTCTTGCAACTATTCTCATTTGCCTCTTCTAATGCCTTCACACCTCTCTATATAATGATATGCTGCTATCCCTGTAGCATAAACTGTCTCAGTCATTATGGCGTTATCTTATCCATAAAGCTCTGCTACTCATAATTCCATTTTCCATTCATGTTATGACATTGTTAACTGCTTCTTGAGCTAAATGTTGTAGTATACTCTTGCACCTATAAATATGTATATCCATTTTTTTTATCATATCCTTGTATGTGTAAATATGTTTTGTTCATTTCTTATGTGATCTTATTCACATGGGCTGTGCCTGCAAATGGCCCTTTGAGATCAGTGCACTACCCTGGCAAAGAAATATAAATAAATTACAGCCTTAAGAGCATTGTTTTAATTCTGCTGGGATCACCTCACTTCAAATGGCATTTAACTTCGCACAGGGATGCTGCAGTAGAAATTAACTTGCCTTCAGTATAAAAATACATGGTTCTGTCATTTTGAAAAACAAATCTTTATACACTACTGAAGGGTGATAACTAAAACGTGACAAATTAGTAATGGACTTTGGATTGCTTGTAGATGATAACCTTTCATTTGATATCCACATAGCTACTGCCATTCACAAAGCATATAGATTGCACACCTGATTCACTGTGGGGTCAAGAACAATACCGGGTAAGCAACTGTCCCTGTACACAAGTCTTATAAATTATCAGACTGACTGAAGATGATACAAACATCACTCATAAAGAAAATTGGAGTGCTTCAAGACTTGTTATACAGCAAAAGACTAGAAACTCTCTCTCTTCTCTGTATTTTTTACTTCCTTAGACAAGACCTGTGCCTGACACACAGAGTACTAAAGGATCTCTTTACTGTTTTAAATCCTTTACTCAGAATGCTCCTTTGGTGATCTGTCACAAGCAGACATTTAGTCTCAGTATGAACTGTACTTGAAACATAACAACTTCATATCTCAAAGACTCCAGTGCCTAAAGAATAAACTCCCCCTCTCATTTAAGTTCAGTCTATCAATCCATACCATAAAGAAGGATTTGAAGAATCACATAGAGAGATGTATGTTCCAATATTTGATCCAGGGTATCAGGCTCCTTGGTGACAATCAATCCCTGAACTTGTTCAATGATCAATAGTCCTCACGTTTGTGCACAAACCAATGAAACCATGCCAAGCTGGTTTTTATGGCCTAGTGAAGAGTAAAACCTTTATACCTCACTACAACATGTTAGAGTGTGTAGAATGCAGATTTGTTTTGACTAAGATGTTCTCATCCTAATGGTACTGACATGGCACAAGCATAATGGAGTTACACTTTAATGACCCCTAAAACATTTTTTTTGACTGAGATGTTCTCATCCTAATAGCACTGACATGGCACAAGCATAATGGAGTTACACTTTAATGACCCTTAAACAATGTTTATGAATACCCGTCTTGCTCTTTTTCTTTTTTCTTTCTCCCTCTATCTACATAATACTTCATAATATGCTAAAATATTGTGGTTCCCTGTGCCTCCCATAAACAGATTAGATAGCACCCTTCATTTTTATCACAACAGATTGTTTGTCGTCGGTCATGTTTCACATATTCCCCTCCAAGACCCCCACTATGTTCCAATATCAACATGGCTCAAATCCACTGAGAAATTCAAGTTAGATAATACAAACTTCAGTACAGAAAGTAAAGGCAAGTCCAGTAAAACAATGGACAAAGTACAATGGATGTAGGAAACCTTTTTTCAACAATATTGTTCTTGGTGCATTGTTTTGCTGAAGACCAAATTAATGCAGTCAACCTCTGAAAGGTAGATGTGTTTTGCCTCAGAGTACTAAATGATCATCATAAAACACCTACTTGCCTTGTAAATCAGAATGTAGAAATCTTAGATTATTAAAAAAACATATTCTCCCACTTGTTATTCTTATCATTACAATGATCCTTAAAATGCTACCTATGTGTTTGCTTATGACACCCACCACATATTTATCAAGGAAAATGCCATATTCATAGGTATGGTTCTATATTTTTAGGCTAGTTTTTGTACAGCATTATACTATTCCTTGACTATGTTGTTAGGCTTTGGATAGCACTCATTCTATGCATATTTGAGGAAAGCAACATCCAACAGGCAACTCCCAGACTGATTTCTTCAGTAAAGCTGTTTTATTAGCCATTTCCAGTGACTACGAGCCCTCCAGTCTTACAATGCTTTACTTTTCTTCATTTTGTAAAGCCAGTGTTTCTGTTGTTTGAAATGGCTGTAACAGCCCCTGTCAGTTAGTTAGCACTTGAACCTTGGAGCAAATTCTTTGGTGACATTTGAAATGTTTCATTGTAATAGAAAGTGTGTTAGCTAACTGCCAGTTCACATAAGGCTGCTTTGGTAGCTGTTAACCTGTACCAGTGCACAACTTGCTTCTTTAACACCTATGTGTGCATGTGAGTGCACCTACACACTCACACACACACACACACACACACACACACACACACACACACACACACACACACACACACACACACACACACTCACGCAGACACCTAGTTGGTTATTTAACAGTTTTGTCCCAGGCAGAATATTAAAAAAGGACAATTTTAGCATCTGTTTATTTAGGCTTGCATTCAGTGATCCTTCTGTTCATATGTTTGATTTTATCTACGTATTTCTACATCTCTTTGTTTTGCTCTTTATTTCCAATTACTTTTCACAGTTTATAGGTGTTGTGTACTTCTCCATGACTCACCTGAAAGCAGGCATCTCTGGTGAGTTTGGTGTTAGCCAATTAAAAACAGCTGATCAACTAACCAAATAAAATTAACAAAGGCAAAAATTAGTGGCAAATCTTAAATGTTCTATTCTTTATCATGCATCATGTCTTGAACATATGCTTCTTAAAAAATGATTATCAAAAAGCTCCTGGCTCCTGGCTCTTGCTATATTGTTACTGAGTTATAATGTATTTATTACAACCTGTCCTTGTTCTCCAGAGTGCATGCTCTTGACCAAATCTCTTCTCCTTGCCATCTGTAGTCACTTCATTTTTACTGGCATCACTCTGTTGCCACCTTCCTGGTTAGTATGGTACTGCCCTGTGCCACAGGAGCAGCCTGAAGTTTTAGTTTTGTACTCAGATCTCATACCCCTACAACCCACCTTGCATTTAAAATATGCTCACATTTCACTGAATGTTGCTTGGTGCTATACACTTAAGAAATGTACACATCATTTATTTATTCATTTAGTTGTACTGTTAGCATATTTAGCAGTTGCCACTACAGTTATAAAACTGGCTGTTGTTAGACGAATATCCTTGTCTGCATTTTTGTGTGTAATGCTATGCTACAGACACCTGTTTAGATAATGTCATAATGTTTCGGACAAATATTTACAAAAGAAAATGTACAAAGTTATGTACAATGTGTATGTCTAGCTACACCCTTGTACTATTCATTCTGATAATATACACAACTGTGTAATGGGTGTAAACTGCCCGACAGGACACAGCAAGCCAAATGATATTTCCATCCTACAGTGCCACCTAGTGAAACCTCAGGGGCACTGCTGCTTAGCAAGGGTCTCAAGAGACTCGCCTGCTGAACTGCTGGCAACCTATGTGTATTGTGCCCCTTACCACTTTTCCGCTGCAGTGTGGATTCTGTTTCAGTATCAACATATATCACCAAGCAATGAATCTTCTAGCCCATGTCTTCTGAGAAAGGGCATGTTCTTTGATACAGAAGTAGCAATAGCTTCTGGAAAGGCTGATTTGCTGTATCATCTGACTGAGAGGAAGACAAAACTGTAGTTACTAAAGTCAGCCTACCAGCATTAAGATTTTACTAATATACAAAACTACTGCACAATGTAAATGTCGACTAAACCAGACACTGCCATTCTCAGTAAGCACCGAAGTAGTATACTTGTGCAGAATACTTTTTTTTCGAAGATATGGCTGATCAATGGCACTGATGAAGATTTAATGGCTTTCTGCTTCAGCAGAGTTAATTAAAGTGTTGCCCAGGATGATCTGAGGTGTGGCCTTCTACTTTAGGCTCATTTATTCATCCACTGATGTTGCCTTAGGCTATGCTTTGTTTGGCAGAGAATTGATTCATTGCCAACCTCCACTCCTAAAATGTTGTTAGCTTCAGCCTGTTGCTGCTTGCCTTACCATATTAATGCTTTGGAAGACACCATTTTAGTGAGAAGCTCATTAACAATTTAGATTATTACTATAGCACTCCATTTTTCAAGTCATACCACACTAGGAATTGTCAGACGGTGAAATGGTACAAAATTTTTCAACACTTTGTGAATTAGGAGGGTATAAAAGATGATATCAAACCACAAGAATTTACAAAACAATGCAGAAATGCCAAGTTCATAAATAAAATAAGGAATGTGCTGCAGCATTTCAGTTCATATTAACTGATACATTATTTTTAAGCTCCTTTAACACGAAATAACAAGACAAGCAAAAATTATGCCAACTACCACTGATATAATACTTACATTTCTTTTCTCTGCTAATGTTTGTTGCTTGGCAACTTAAAAAAAAATTGCTGATGCCACAGGGAAGCCTTTTAAGAAACATGATTCTTAGTACCATTTCTGTAATAATGTTATAAATCTCCTTTACTTATCTTATTCATTCTTGTTTTGTGCTTTACCATAAAACAATGTAATTGTTGTCTGTAGTTTTCTGCTCTTTGTATACACTTATACAGATAAGTATTTGTTTTTTTGCTTTTATGGATGTTCGATTACATTGTGTTCACTGACGTGCCTACTTTGACTAAAGGACTCCAGGTGCACATCCAGATTAGATTACTTAATCAGCTTATACAGTGTGGGTAGATAAAATTCATAACTGGTTGTTTACTTATGCAACTAAACACCTTAGTGACTAAGCTGCATTTCATCCAGTATACAAGCAATACAAAGAAGTTGTCAGGGTCGGGGAGGCTGGTAATCAGGAGTTCTGTATATTCTTCAAAGTGTAATGAAAGCGTTATACACAGATTAATGCTCTAGGCATTAGTTTAGCAAATCAGATACGAGATATAAGGAATTTTGAATAGCATACATGTCCACCAGTGGTCATTTAATCAAGAGATGTAGTACAAAATGTAATAACTACCTCCAGTACAAAAATGAAGTAAATCCTAACCAGACCTTGTGAGGTCTGAGCACCAGGATTGTCTAAATATGGGTAAACCTGATACCTTCAAGCTCGTATTTTTTCCTGCTAGATTCTATGTTACACCTCAGTATTGTGCAACATAGATGCCATTACAGTTGTATTGTCATGGCTGCTAGTAATGTACTGCTTTAAAAGTATGCCAGCACTGGCCTAATCTTTAACTGGCTGATGCTGACCTGTTGGTACAGAGGGTAGGAATATGCATTTTCAGATAATTATGGCTCATAGAGCTCATAAAATCTAACTATGTAATATCTGTATAACTGGTTTGTAAGCTGCACTTACACATGACAGAAGAGTAAAAACAACATTCTAGTGGTTCTAGGGGCAAAAGTCAAACATAAAACATTCAATCTTAAGAGCATGGGGACATCATTTAGAGAGATGAGTACACTTTTTAACTCTTACATGCAGGAGAACAATTTTAGGTTTGAAAAGAAATCAAAAAATTATCTGAACATTTCATAGGTAGTAAGTTACTAGCCATAGAATCAAGCAGGTCATTAAGGAACCTAGCCCAAATTTCAATTGCCTCAAAGCATTGACTATTTAAGTGACTTGCTCAATGCCATACAGCAGTCAGAAGGAGGCTGAGAGTACTAAACCTTGAACCACAGGAAGTAGCTTCCTAACAGCTCATAGCCTTAATCATATTCACAACTGCAAGTCACCAGTGACCCTAATTTAGGTACTACTACTTAACCTCTGAGAATTCAGAATCATAGCTCTGGCCTTTGTAAAAATCATAGTAGAGGGTCAAAAGGAGGCACAATTCCTTATTTTCTGAAGCAAAACTTTTTGAATACTAGACCCTATATAGTAAGTGATAATGAATGTGTGTGTAGGCTTAGATTAGTTATGTAATAATGTATGTAACTATAAAAAGGTCCAACTTTATAAATAATATCAGTAACTCTAGAAGAAACAAGGTTAAAATGGAGGGCCAAAATCATAGTGCGATGCCTAAATCATAGCAATTGAGAGGCATAGGCAGGGAAGAGAAGAATTAAGTACCTATGTGCCCCACTGCCCTGAGGAGGGGGCAGCTGGGGATGTATATTAGAATTGAATTTGCTGGAAATTCTGCAAACTGTATGCATAAATGGCTGAGATTCAGTGACTAAGATGCAAGGTGCACAGGAGCAGATGTCCTTGGGCACTGTTACAAAGATGAATTCATATGTAGGGTTAAGATGGGAATACATTTGTTTGCCTCCCACAGAAAAGGAATGACAAACCTGTCAGCACTATGGTTTTCCTGGAGTGACTTGAACTGTCTTACTAATCAGGTCTCACTTTGGACTATGGTAAGATAATCCTTGTCAGTGAGTGGTACTGCAAGTGGTAAGGGGACAAAAATGCCATAAGTAGAGAAACAAAAATGAAGGCAAGTCTGAGATGGTAGGAGGGGGACACTTGTCATTACCCCTTGTCAAGTACTTTTTTCTGTCAGGAATTCAAGGACTTTGTCAGGAAATCTGATTTTTAAGAGTGTTTGTGAGGTATTTTGACAAGATATGAATTCCACATACATTCAAAGTATGTTATCTCATTCTGTTACACTTGAATTTCTAAGTTGTGTTCAAGTTCTGTTGCCAAAGTACACTTTTATTTTTATGAACAGGCAACCTAATGTAAAAGGTGACAATTAACAGAGCCAGTCTTGTTTGTATCACAAATTAAGTATACAAAGCTGCAAAACATGACCCTTCCTTCTGAAATAGTAGAACAGTGGTTTGATCCTCCATTTGTACTTGCTGTCTTGTTCAGTTAAAACAAAACAAAACAGTATATATATATATATATATATATATATATATATATATATATATATACTTGGTTAACTGCCATGAAGGACCATTTTAAGTCTAGCCAATAACCCAAGATCAGAATCAAACCTTGTGTTTATCAGAATACCTTAACCATTATACCAAACTCACAGTGTGTGTGTGTGTGTGTGTGTGTGTGTGTATGTGTGTGTGTGTGTGTGTGTGCGTGTGTGTGTCTATCTCTGTATGTGTCTCTGTGTGTCTGTGTGTGTCACAGGTACTTACTAGGTATGCAGTCCAGGAGACTACCCAATTTTCCCTAGAGCACTGTCTTGGTTAAGTAACTTTGTCAGAGTCATACAGTAGGTAAATGGAGGCTGGGAGGCTCAAACCCTGTACTACAGGAAGCAGTTAATCCTACACTTCATGGCACTGTCCTTTCCTATTCTCACACTTTAGTGTGATGGCTTTTCTGTTTATTGTGTTTCTGGTATAATGGTTTCAGTAAAGACAGTGATTACTTAAAACTTTAATGATCCTTGCGATGACCCCTCTCTGGGCTAGTGATCAAGGAGCCTCAATCCTCACCACTGACACCTGTGGGGAACATTCTCTTTCAGATAAATAGATACACACAGTATTTCCAGATGCAGCTGTCTGCACCAAGTACAATTTCCCTTAAGAGCACACAGGGAATGTAGCCAGCTTGGGGTCAGGACTTCTTTATATCTGTCTCCCGCCAGGGCCCCAATAATGCTCCCCACTAGCACAGCTACAGGGTTAAGTCCTCAGCTGAGTGTCCAAGTCAAGTCCTCCAGCACCCTGTGAAACCAGTGCTTTGTGTCCCTGCTCCAAGTAGCTAAAACACACACGCACTGTGAGATTTGATTTTTCACACACACATACACCTGGGAAAGGCTGGTACAGATTTAGCTGCTGTGCCCCCTTCTGACCTGAGTATAAGGTAGTTATCACTGCCACTGGACACTCCACAATCAGCTACTCTAAGGCCATTAACAAAGGGTGTCCAATTATACTGTGTAATATTAATACTAATACATATGGTAGTAGTTGACCAAGACAGCCAGGCCTTCAGGAGTGGCCTACACAGTGTCACCAAATATATATAAGCACTCTCAAAGGTAAAATACTTTCTAAGATGACCAGCCACAACAAACATTTTAAATATATTTAATAATAAATAATAAAAGAACATGAAAATACTGATTATATATTTACAGTAAACCACATAATTCAACTCACTGGAATTATTGAAAATAGCATTGATGGACAGACTTAGACAAATAAAGATGAGTGAGAGAAGGAGCAGAGTGCATTGATTCCTGACTGTTTCTAGTTGGAGAGTGATTGTCTTTGCTTAATGTTCCTGATTGGTCTGGTTGCTATTCAAGGCATATACCAGGAAAAGTCAACAAGCCTACAGACCCTTGCATCATTTGCAACAAGCTTGTGGATCACTAAGCAGGCTGTGTCTTGCTTCTCATCTTGTGATTGGTGCTAACATTTTGCTTCTGGTGAGAGAAGAAACAAAGGACCATTGTATCCCAATAGAGTGAAGCTGTGGTGAGACCAGCATTAGCAGTAGCCATTCTTGTGACTCCCCTCTTTTCATCACTCTTGACAAGCTACTTCTTTGTTTTCAGTAAGTACTGCTTGATTTGTTTCTAATTTCAGAATTACATTTTCAGGGTCTACATATTAGTTTCCCCTCAAGTGTTTGGCAGTGCTCTGTACAGACTTAGACACCTTGAGTGACATTTTTCCTGTAAAAGCACAACTGAAATTTCTCCAATACCTAGTTGCACAAAGGAGAACTAGTTTGCAGTGACAAGCACTGTCCCCATAGTTGCAAATTGGATACTCCAGACAGTGATTAATATTCTCACTCCAACTGCCTAATCAATAAAAAAGGGTTTGTGGCCATGGATATATACTTTCCTACTGTCTCCATTACTGGCTTGGTGGATATGGCCATCCTGAAGCAATGTAGAAATTGCCTCATGTTTACTGACAACCAGCTAATGTTCAAACAAACTGATATGGTATGTGAGAGAAGTATTTACACAATGTCACTGGAGGCAAAGCTCTCACATAAAAGTACCCCTAATATCAATAAGGTTGTCAGTAGTACACATGCTGCACTCATCACACACAATTCAAAGCAGACATATCGACCCACATATGCTGTGGCAATTAAATGTAACCTTTCTAAACCATAAAGACCTAGACGAAGTACACATAACAAATAGCCTCAGCAGCCACAAACGCACTCTTTCAAAACAACACCCACATCAACACATAGAGCTATATCTCATGGAGCCTGTACTTCTAAGCCTTTAAGGCAAGCTACCACACAATCCAACATTCTAGTCATTGGAGATTCCATCATGAGCACACTGATGTCCCTCTCACCAGGTTGAGTAAGGAGAAAGTCACAATCAGTTGCTTATCATGGGCTAGGAGCCACCACATTACGCACACATTCAGGTCATTGGACCACAATTACCAATATGACTCAGTCATAGTCCACGTGAGAGTAAATGACCTGAGATGTACCTCCCTAGACTATATGAAAAGCAATATCATGGAGCTCACAGAATATGTGTCTCAGGCTGGTATGAGCCTAGCATTGAGCAGCATTTTACCTTTTCCAAGAATGATGCCACAATATGAACAAAAGATGATTGACTTTAATAATTGGCTTAGTTTCTGGTGTCATTCTAAGGGGTGCAATATTTGTCAGGATGAAAGGAGATGGTCAACTGACCATGATGCTTTGCCAGGGATGGTCTGTACCTCTCCCATCTAGGCTTTTGAATATTAACTAAAACATTGTATTCACCCATAGTGCCTTTTTGCGCAATGCCAAACTGAAAGTACTTCCAACATAGCAAATCAAGCCAAGAAAATCTAAAGGTATTACTGCTCAATGCTAGGAGTCTAAACAAAAAAACTCCACTCCCTAGAAGCTCTCTTTACTCTAGAGAATGCTGATGTCTACATGGTCGCTGATATATAGTTTAAAATCATGGAGAGCACACCGACAGTGCAAAGTTATAATGTCTTCCACACATTTAGTCCAGCTACTTCACAGGCAGGGACTAAAGGTGAATGTGTCTCTATTTACATCAAAAATAAATATACTTCAAGGATGGTCAAACAAGACAATGCACTTTAGCTGCTCCATGTTGAAATCAACACAGGCAAAATCCAATACCACTTCCTTGAAAGCTATAGGTCCCATTGACTGATATGCAACTTTCTGTCTTGAATAAGGGTTTAACGTTTGTGCCGGCACAAAGAGCAGATTTGACAGAGGTACTCAAAGACCTATACCTATTTGGCAGGATGCTTACTCTAGGAACTTTGTTCAATAATTCTGAGTATAATGCCACTGTTTTTAAAAACCTAGTACTTATATACCACCCAATAACCCTACAATTGATTTGTTTATTGATATTTGTGATAAACAGCTAAGGGAAAAACTAACAGATAGGCATAATAAGAACTTTACTAATCTGTCAGCCATAGAGACAGAAGCCCTATCTGAACTGAAACAAATCACTGGTATTGAAATATGACCAGCAGATAAAGGGGGCAGAATTGTTGTTATTGACAAGGATAAATATATGGAGTGTATGTTGAATCATCTAGGTGACACCAATACATACGCTACACTATCTGCACAAATGTTGAAAGGCGTCATTGATAAAGTACAGTTTTTAATTTTTGATTTATTAATAACTGGTATTATCTCAGAACAGTTATTTGAGTACTTTAAAGTTGAATGTCCTGTTGTATCCGTAGTCTATGGCCTTCCTAAGGTACATAAGAACACTTTAAATCCTCCAATGAGACCGATAGTTTCAAGTAGAGGCTGGGTAACTGAGCCTGTCTCCATTTTGTTGAAAAAAACCTACATATTGTTTTAAATGAGTGTCATACTATATTGAAAGACACTAAGAGTTTCTTGAATGAGTTGAAAGAGTATACAGAAGTTATAAATGGTCCTTGTTTCTTCATCACTTTAGATATAGAGTCTCTCTTCACTGTTATCCCCAACGAATGAGGTATAGACAATGTGAGGGAATTACTGTGTAGGAATAATGTGATGACCAACAAAGTGAACCTTATATGTACCTTGCTTGAGATTATCCTCGAACACAATGTTTTTATTTTTGGGAATGACTATTGCATACAGAAAATTGGCATGGCTATGGGCACAGCCTGTGCCAATAGCTACGCCAATTTATCCTTGGCTAACTGGGAGATCTATCATGTGCTTTCCAACAATATTTATTGTAATTGCATTAAATGGTACAAGCGTTTTGTGGATGACATTTGTTTTGCTATGGCAAGGCACAGAGCAGCAACTGAATGATTTTTTTGTTTATTTAAATCAGCTTAATGATTTTTTTAAGATTCACATACAAATACTCAGCGGTGGAGATAGACTTTTTAGATGTTAAAGTAATCAAAGATGACCTATGTACTGTGTCCACTGCTATGTATAGGAAAAATGTAAAAAAAAAATAATATTCTTCATCATAGCAGCATGCACCATAAACATACTAAGTTAAATGTTCTTAGGGGACAGATTTTCCGTGTCATGCGATTGCATAATGATGACAGTAGACTGACAGAGGCCCTACTAACCTCAAACATGAATTTATAGAGAGAGGCTACAACCATAGTATGATCGACTCTCAGATTGCTGAAGCGTGGCATGAAAGGAAAGGGAGATGCAAATCTTATTATTTTTTGAGTGACTCCCCTGGTGATGTAGCCATAGATACACCTGCTATAATCAGTCCCATGATTACAGGAGGTAATGATACTACGGGTAAGATAAGGATGCCTTTGACCTATGCGAGTGACATTCACATAGTCTGTGATGTTATTAGGAATAATTGGGACATTATTTCCACAGTACAGGAATTAAAAGGAGTAATAGAAGAGCACCCAAATTTTGCATTTAGGAACAATAGGTCACTTAAGAAGCAACTATGTTACAGATTTAATTCCATGCCTATGCAGATTTTACCAGAGAGAACTGGCACATATATCTGTAGGAGATGTTTAGCCTGTACTCATATACATAAAGGTGGACAATTTATACATCCGTCACTAGGAGTTAGGATTGAAAGTGCTTTCTGTGCTGATTGCCGAACAAAAATGTAGTTTATTTTTGTTATTGCACTACATGTCCTGCATTTTATGTAGGTAAGACTAATAGAATATTTAAAGATAGGATACTGGAACACCTGAGAGATATTAAAAATGACAAGGAAACCAGTGCTTTAGCTATGCATGTAGCTAAAGAAGGACCAAGGCATAGCTTTAAGTTTTTGGTGTTAGAAATTATGCATAGTACTATGAGAGGAGGTGATTTGGTAAACAGAACTGAATCAAATGAACAGAAATGGATTATAAGGTTTCAGGCAGACAAACCACCTGGCCTGAATAGTAAAGTTTCTTTGAAGCTGTTTCTCAAGGCTAGAGCTCTTAAACATTGATTTTTGCTAATGAATTATTTCTGTCATTGTGAGGTCAGATAGTGTATGTATTATTTTAGCAATTCTACTAATTTATTAAACAATTTATTAAATAATTTATTATATATTTATACATATTCTTTATTAATAATTTGCTGCTATAATGCTACTGAATTTTAGTTCAATTCTTATCTATGCTGTTATTACTATTTTAATGTAGTAACACTGTATACTAAGCACCAGTTTTTTAATGTGTTACAGCATTTTAGAGGTTACGTATGTAATTAACCTACTGTTCAATGGTGGTTTTTGATTAGTGCAACAGGACTGGTTTCTTTTTCTTTTCAAGTTTTTAATGTCATTTCTTATTCTAGTTTAATGAAGCGGATGATATCTGTGAAAGCGCTTACTTGTTTTCCTTGGAATAAATTATCTTGTGACATTTATTCAGCCGTGTGGAACCAGTGTGTTTTTACCTAATTTGATTTTAATTACCCCTGTATTAACTGGGAATCCAATACAACACCAAATGTACATGCACAGGGATTCCTAGAGTTTGTAAACACAAACTCCCTGGACCAGATAGTGAATACACCAACCAGGGGTGCAACCATAATGGACCTAGTCCTCACTAATATGGGGGAATGCTGCACACCCCTTTCTGTAATGCCTTCCCTGATAAGTTCAGACAACAAAATGGTCTCCTTTGAAGTAAAAATAAAACCTGGACCCCCAGCTAAATCTGGAATATTTAGGAACCATTCCAAGGCTAACCTCCTGCTATTAAGTGAGAACCTGGCAAAATTTCAAGCCCCCATAAACCCTAAGAACACTGCTGCTTATGCAGAACTGTTTACAGAAACCCTGCACAAGCATGTTAATAGCTGCATAGAGGCAGCTGTACCCACCAGGAAGAAGTACAGAACTAACTCAAAAAAGCCACCCTGGTGGAATCACAAAATCAATAGGCTGTATACCAGGAGGAAGAAAATCATTGCAAAAATTAGGAGGAGCAGCACCCAGCAGGATAAAAGCACAATCATCAAACTAAACAAACAACTCAGGACAAATAAAGTCTACCAAAGCCAAATTTGAGGTAAGTTTGGTCTCCTAGGCCAAAGGCAATCACAGAGCATTCTTTAGCTATGTCCGCAACCTCAAAGGCAATACACAATTGTGTGCAGAGCTCATTGTAAATGGAATCACCTATATTGAGATAGAAGTTATAGAAAACCTCCTGGCTGATAAATTCAGCTCCAACTTTAACCCCTTTCTCCCCTTCAACCTTCCCTCAGGAAATATCATCAAATATAACACCCCCTACTATCACAAGGGAACAGGTCCTTAATGTTCTCTCTAAAACCAAAATCACTGCATCAGTGGGCCCAGACAATATCCCAGGGTGCCTTCTAAATAGCATTAAACATGACCTATCAGGGCCTATGGAATTATTATTTAACTGTAGCCTACAAGCAGGCTTCGTACCTCATGAATGGAGAAAGGCAACAGTCATCCCTCTGCACAAAGGTGAGCCATCTACAGACCTTGAAAACTACAGACCCATAAATCTCACTAGTCTTATATGTAAAATCATGTAAAGAATTATCATGGAGATGGTCAACAGAAATATAGTAAACCTCCAGACACTGGGCCCAACCAAGTTTGGCTTCGACAAGGGCAGACCATGCCTACTCAACCCAGTGGACTTCTTTGAGAAGGTCACCAAAGCATTGGATGAGGACAAAATCATTCACACTGCCTTCCTTGACCTGGTCAGGGCATTTGACACAATACCCCACTCGGGCATTGCTGACAAACTCAAGAGGTTAGGTACAAACTCGTATGTTACCCGGTGGATTGCCAACTGGCTCACAGATAGGACCCAGGAAGTTAGAATTGGGGAGTCCACCTCTACAAAGAGGCCATTCATAAGTGGAGTCCCTCAAGTCCTTGGACTGCTCCTTTTTGGCATTTACTTCTCTGAAGTCAAGGTCAATGTCAGTGATCTCTGGCTTACTAAATTTGCAGATGATTGCAAATTAGGAGCTGTCATTGAATCTCACACTGACACAAATGTTGTCCAGGAGGGGCTGACACACAACTGGTGATAGAGCCATGGGCTAAAACTAAATGCCAAGAAATGTATAACAGTATCCTTTGGGAAGTCATCCATCCCTGGTAACTATCATATTGATGGCACACCCCTTTGAGCTGACCCAGTAGTTAGCGACTTAGGGACGCACATAGATAGTAATCTAGCCTTCGACCATCACGTGTCTACAGTGGTGAGGAAATCATTATAAACAAAGGTATGGCATCTAAGTTCAAGGAAGTCATTGTTCCACTGTATATGGCATTCATCAGACCTATTACTGAGTACAATGCCCCCTTTGGTATATGCCTAACCAGGAATATCCAACAAATGGAACATTCACAGAGGTTCCTCACTAAAAGAATACATGGTGTAAGTAAAATGTCCTATGCAGACCACCTCAAGGCTCTATCCCTATATTCTGTCTCCTACAGGCTTTTGAGGGGAGATCTATTTTTGGCATACAGGGCATTGTCAGACGCCATAAAAAAAAACAAACATAAAACAGAGCAAAGGTTCAAAGATAAGTACAACATCAGGGTGAAACATTCTCAAGTATTTAATTCTGGTACCTTGGCCTTTCGCCTTCAGGGAATACAAGTGTGTCATAACACCCCCATTTTATACAGCATCCAAAACAATTAAGCTAATCAGTATAATTAATTAATTAATTAATTCCAACAATAGCCATTTTACATTTGTTAAAGGTACAGGTACTAAACAATACAATATTGTTTTCAGTAACACAATGCAAAATGTTTAATTTTACACATACAAAACTAACATTACATCCTTTTAAAACTTCTAGCATCATTGTATCCCTATACCTCAAATACTCACAATACGTTCCATGAAAAAAATCATCTGTTGAATACCTTATTAATTTTGGTATTTCCCCTTTTTTAATTCACTTGTATGTTTCCATCTTACTGACATGAGTTTGTGAATGAAGAAGTTAATAATATCACAGAACTCAGTGATGGGGATTAACTATTTATCCTGCAGGTATCTTGTCTGGAACTGAATCTGACACTAAAAAAACAATAGGAATGTTATGTTCATTCTGAAGTTGATCTTATCTAACATATCCTGAAACATCGCGATGATGTCTGAATTAAGTCCACTTTGGTTACTTTCCTGGATCTGGACTTTGGCACAACCAGTCTCATGTTTCATCTGTTAGATGCTACCTCATATTGTTCTAAACTAATATAGATACCCCTTTCTTTGACATGGAAGTATAGCTGAAAATTTCACTACCTTGCCAATCTAATGTACTTTAAAGATGACACATGCCATGAGTCTTTTCTTTTACACTTTTTAACACTTCATTATTTGTTCACCAATTAGCCATAAAGACATTCCAAAACATTTTAAGAACAAGAGAATCGAAAACATACCTACAGGTATTATTTTCTGTATTTCATATTTTCTATGTTGTTGCATTAAAATTTGATAAGACATGGGTAAATATTAAGGAAAACAATCTCCAACCAACCATTTCATAGTAATTTAGCCCACATTTATTACAGTAAGGATTTGCTAATACTTCAATATAAAAAACAAAGAGAAGAAAAAATATTTACTCGTTAAATGTTTCCACCAATCCACAAATGGTTCCTTCCATAAGTCACAGCATTTTTTGAATTGTTTCCCTATAAAGTTTTCAAAGGATGCATTTAGGTACATGTTTCTGACATGAACTGTCACAAAGTTTTCTTTATAATTCAACTTTATCTAACTCCAACTCCTCCATAATTGCTGTAGCTATGATGAGGTGAAGGTGGAAACTGACCCAGACACAACTAGCTAGGAAGAGCAATTGTCAGATGACAATCAGTTAGTAGTGTAGTATCAGCATTCATTTCAAACTGGTATTCAGAAATGAATCCCAAAATTAATTTTATGATATTTATAGATTTTGCTCTTTGATTGTACGTGTGGGTGTCAATGACCTGAGATGTACCTCCCTGGACTACATGAAAAGAGACATGGAGGAGCTCTCGGATTATGTAGCCCAGGTGGGTATGACCCTAGCCCTGAGCAGCATCTTACCATCACCCAGCAAGATACCACAGTACAAGCAGAAAATGATTGATTTCAACAATTGGCTAAGTTCCTGGTGTCATTCCAAGGGGATCCAGTATCTGTCTGCCTGGGATGATACGACTGACAGACCTCGATGCTTTGTCAGAGATGGCCTGCATCTGTCACCCCTGTGCTTCCGGATACTGGCCAAGTCTCTTGCCAGCCCTATAGTGCCTTTTTTAGGCTATGTTCCAAAGACCAATTTACCACCATAACAGCTACAAACAAATGCAATCTGAGGGTCATGCTGCTCAATGCTAGATGCCTAAATCTCAAAATGCACTCACCTGAAGCACTCCTTAAAATGGGGAACATCGACATTTGTAATATAACAGAGACCTGGTTCAAAGCAGCAGAAAGCACCCCTGCACTACTAGGCTATAACTCATTCCACACCTTTCAACCCCAGAACTTGGACCGACACTCCAAAGGCGGTGGTGTTTCCATATTCATAAATGATGTGCAAACCTCCAGACTGGTAGCCCAACATAATGTATTAGAGATATTTTTATTTTTATTTTATTTTATTTTACATTTGTTAACCGGGATGGTCCGACTGGATACATGTCCTTTTTCAGCGGAGGCCCGGGGAGAAAAGCTCCAACAGAGTTACATTGATAATTAGGTACAGTAAATGAGTTCAAAGAACTTAACAAAAGCATAGGCTATTTACATACAAGTACAAGACTGCCATTACTATTTCTGAGATTACTACAAATCTAACATTATTAACATATTAGCAAGGACGGTAGGCAGTATAATGACAGAGTTAGACAGGATACATATTTCTTTATCACAGTATACAAAGTACTTATCATCTTAGCTAGTTGTTTATGTTTTAGTTAATGGCACACAGCTAGTCTGGGTTTGAGCAAGGACATAGCCAGTGTGACTTGAAGTGGAGTTTTAGACTATTTTTGAATTGACTTAGAGAAGTTGCAAGCGTGATGTTATTTGGGAGAGAGTTCCATATTTTACCAGTGGTGTTGGCAAATAGCACGTCACCACCTAGTTCTAAGGGTTGTCGATGGTGTAGCTAACATTCGGTAAGACAGCTATTCAGGCTGTAGCCTGCTATAGGTTCCCAACCATGTCCCAAGACTCACACTCCACAATCCTAAGCACCCTGGAGAATATCAGGGCCCAACCTAACACTCTCATACTGGGCAACTTCAACTACCCCTCCATTAACTGGGAAAACTACTCATGTACCAATACACTTGCCCAACGTTTCCTGGAATTCATTAATTCCAATGCCTTGGACAAGCTCGTTCTTACCCCCACTAGAAGTAGCAACATCCTTGACCTGGTCATTACTAACATGGGTGTACATTGCTCTACACTGATAGTCAATTCATCCCTGGTTAGATCCGGCCACAAACTAATCACCTTGGAACCCCCCCCCCCCCCCGCAAAGGTAACTACTATGAAAAACTTCTCCAAAGCTAACTTTGGGCTCCTAAAAACAGAGGTGTCTAACTTCACGGCACCCATGCAAATGGAGAATAGTTGCATTATCGCCAAATCATACACCAATGCACTGTACGAACACGTACAAAAATGCATGGATCTCGCCATACCCAATAGAACCAAGATGCTCTCCTCCAAAAAAAGGAAGCCAATCTTTTGGTCCCCTGCCATAAACAAACTCTACAACAGGAGGAAGAAACTGATGTGGAATAAGGAGAAGTCCCAAGACTGGAAAAACTCCCTTATCAGTCTCATCAAAAAGTTGAGATCCCTCATCAAATCCTATAAAGCTAGCTATGAAAACAGAATTACAGCAGATAGTAAAGACAACCACAAGGCCTTCTATAGTTATGTAAAAAAATCTCCATGGCAATACCCAGATTTTCTATGAGGTACTGCACAATGGTACCTCTCATACCGAACCAACAGATATTGCCAGTTTACTGGCCAACAGATTCAGTGGCAACTTTACCCCTCCCCCCAAAGGACCAATCACAATACCATTAGATTGCCAGGCACCCAGTATTACTGCTGCACAAGTTAAAACAGCACTGTCCAAGGCCACGAATATAGCTTCTATGGGACTAGACAATATCCCTGGCTGTGATCTACATGAACTACAGAGTGAACTGGCACCACACCTGTGTGCCCTGTTCAATCACAGCCTCACTACAGGCTTTGTCCCTACCAAATGGCGCACTGCTACAGTCATCCCTCTCCACAAAGGAGGAGCAACTACAGATGCTGGAAACTATCGCCCCATTAGCCTGACAAGTCTGACATGAAAAGCTATGGAGGGCATCATCATGGACCTAATATACAAGGATATATGTAATCTCCAAACTCTGGATCCCACACAGTTTGGTTTTGTGAAGGGTAGATCATGCCTGCTCAACCTGGTTGACTTCTTTGAGTCAGTCACCAGAGCTGTGGATGAAGGCAAGGAGGTTCATACAGCCTACCTTGATCTGGCCAAGGCCTTTGTTACCATTCCCCATTCAGGAATCATAGTAAAACCTACTAAGCGAGGCATCAACCCCTATATTACTAGATGGGTTGCAAACTGGCTCACAGATAGAACCCACAGTTTGAAAGTAGCTGACTCCTAGTCAAACTGCCGACCAGTCACGATTGGAGTCCCACACGGTTCGGTCCTGGGTCCTTTCCTGTTTGGTATCTACTTCTCTGAAGTCCAGGCCAACACGAAGGGAGTCTGGCTGACAAATTGCACAGAAAATTCCAAGTTGGGAGCTATTATTAAGTCCCCAAGTGATGTTGATATCCTGCAGAAAGGCCTCGATGAGACCAACGACTGGTGTCAGAACCGTGGCCTTAAGCTCAATGCCAAAAAATGTGTCTTCATCCCTTTTAGGAAAAATACAGTTCCAATGAATTACCACATTGATGGTAGTCCACTGAACACAGAAGGCATTATAAGAGAGCTGGGAACACAGGTTGACAGCAACCTCTCTTTTGACCACCACATTGCCACTGTGGTCAGAACACCCTTCTATGTGGCACATCTCATTACTAAGGGTTTTGCATCCAGGAAGAAAGAGGTCATTGTCTCCCTCTACTCTTCCCTCATTAGGCCAATCATCGAGTACAATGCCCCATTTGGCATGTACCTCACTAGACACCTGTAACAACTGGAGAGGCTGCAAAAGTACCTCACAAAGATGATCCTAGGCCTTAAACACTTGTCCTATATGGACAGACTCAAAAAACTCCAACTATTCTCTGTAGTATATCTCCTACTTAGAAGTGATCTCTGCTTGACTTACAAAGCCATGTCTGACCCAGCTCTGTTAGAAATGCTGCAGCTAAAGAAATCCCAATCCCTCTGCACCACATGCTCCAGAGACCTCAACCTCATTACCACAATCAACAGAACATGGTGGAGGGACAGATTCATAACCCAGTGACTGCCCATGCTATGGAATAGACTTCCTATACATGTCAAATTGAGCACCTCACTGGCCCTGTTAAAGAGAAATCATAGTGAGTGGATGGCAAATAGAAAATTCACCCCAGGGATCACTCCAGTGGCTCTACTCGACAAAAGCACTGGGAACTAATGTAGGGTAATCCTATGGGCTAGGCTTGTAAAGGCTCCAGAGCCATTAGCCTAATACACACCAATGAATCTATGAACCTATGAATACATGTTTTCTTAGCTATTAACATTATCAAAAACAAAATAGTGCTTTCTTTGAAATTACACCTCCTACTAACCGAAGTCGTTTTGTATTTTGTAAACCCTTTTATAAGAAATCCAATATTAAATCTGCTAGTTTACTTTTAAATGTGGTTAATCATAAAAAAGACTAAGAAATATGTTATCATACCTCTAACTTGCCCAGCACACTCCTCCAGCAATGAGCATTTATATTAGGGTGTATCTTTCTCAGCCTCTGAGGTACATAAACATATTTTTGAAGATACCTTCATGCAAACATTCAAAAACTACAGGATATGGTAGCATATCTAGGAATCAGTCAAATAGTCAGCCATATAGTCATGTTAATATCCGCTTCCATCAACTGGATCCACTCTTCCTTTTGCTCATCCACTTTCTTTACACTAACTCACTTAATGCTTTTTATACTCTGTTAATTAACCTCCTTGCAATTTGGGGAACCATCTCTTGCCTTCAATACTAATTTTATTTATTTGTCTGTTGTTGATTGGGTTATTCCCATTAGTCTAGCAGCCTCTTTCCAGGGGAGACCTGATGTGGTATTTATGCTACTAAGGGAAATTTGGCCAAGGCATCAGGGAACTTCCTCTCCTCTTGGTAGTAGGGGGAAGCATTTGTGTGCAACTACAGACTTCCTGTTCTGTTCCAGGTGAAGAGGGACTCTGTCATAGCACCTCTGAGTGTCAATAAAAAAGAGGTAAGATCATTTATTTTAATTAATAAAGAGACTTTTTGTGACTTGATATTTGAGACTTGGCAGGCCATGGAAAATGTTTTGGGTGCATATGAACAAAAGAAAAATATTCATCCATGGTTAGAATATGTGGTGCAAGCTTTTACAGACAAACAAACAGAAAAGAGTAATGATCCAGTTTAGAATTGAAGTTGACGAAAAAGAACTGAAAGAACATTTGTTAACTATATGTAAAGAAGTAATAGGCACTTCAAACATATATGATGAAAGAGGACTACAGACTGGGGGTGAAATTGTGGAGCAATGCTGAAAATGGAAAATGATAATGATATGCATGTACCTAGTATTAATGTGCATAGTAATAGGTGTTTTGTGAAATACAGGAATCAACCAAAGACTTGTTATTTTTGTGGAAAAAATGATCATTTAATCCTTGAATGTGATAAAAAATATGTTATTTATGTGGTAAAACAGGACATAATGCAAAAAATGTGATTTAAAGTTCAAAAAAATGTGGCAATACTGGCCATTCATGGCTAGAATGTGAAATGAATGTGCAAGAAAATGAAAATGAAAATGTAGTTATACAGGAGAAAGTGATAGAAGAATGTGTTATACAAGAAAATGTACAAAAAGATGTAACTGATAAAGAGGTTGTACATGAAGTTAAAGAAAGTAACAAGGAAAAAGAAACAGAGGGGACAAGTGAGGGAGAAGCTGACGGGTGTACAGTAAGAAATAAAAAGAATTTGATAGGAAAAAGAGTTAAATAAAGGAAAAGAAAATTCAAAAATATAATGCTTAGAGAAAATAAGAAATGAATGAGATAAACATTTTATTATACTAACTGTTCTTAAAAGCTGAAAATATTAGCTTTAAATGTGAACAGTATGAAAAATCTTAAGAGGAGAACAGGTATATTACAATGGTGTGCTGTAGTAGATACACATATTATTGTTTTAGAAGATATCAGATTATTAACAGAGGAAGAAAGAACACAAACTGAAAAACTTTGGAATGGTGTGGTAGATTGTAACGTCAGGAAAGGAACACACTCAGGCATATGGATATTATGTCACAAAGGCATTAAAATATTAAATGTAACCATGTTAAAACTAGGACAAATTATGGTAATAGGCTAGAGACAGAAAAAATATGTGTATAGAATTATAGCTTTATATGCATATGTAACAAAAAAGAAAGAAATCATGTTTAAAAATATTATTGAATATGTTTCTGTTAATATAGACATTATAGTCATGGGTGATTTTAATTGGAATTTAAGAAAAAGTAAGAGCAATTGTGATGTTAAAATGGTTAATAAAATTATGAGAAGTGGAAAGATAGGTATATGGGAGAATAACCACTGGAACTAAAAAAGGAATTAAATTAGGACAGAAATTGATTATTTTTTATTCTGATAGTTTGAAAGTTAATAAAAAGGAACTAAGTATGCCAGATTTTCTAATCATGTGGCTATATGGGTTAAAAGACAGGAAAATGAAGAATATATAAGAATAGGAAAAGGAATAAAAATAATTAATGAAACGGAATTAGATTTAGAAGAGAAAAAAGAACTTATGCAATTATGGAAACATCATATGAATATGAGAGAGTTTTATGAGAATTGGACTGTTTGGTGACCTAATTTTAAAGAGAAATATAAAAAAATGTTTTTAGAACATAAGGATGAAAAGAAGAAAAGAAAAAGAGAGATATAATATATTATGTCAAGAAGCATTCAGTGACTTGTCACAAAAGAAAAACATTGTTTTATTAAAAAGAAAGAAATATATAAAATGAATCAAATTAAAATTAACAACTTCTTATACAAACAAAAATATTGTTTACAAGGAAAGAAAGAAGAGGTAGCACCATATCTAATTAAAATAATAAAAGAAGGAAAATAACAAGATAATTAAAGAATAAGGAAGGTAAGCAAATAAGATAGCAAGAAGGAATATACAAAATAATTAAAGAATATGTATAGGAATTATTTGTTAAAAGAGAAGAAAACATAGAACAAATGTATAAAGGTGAACAATTAAATACTGACGATAATGAATATTTAGAACAACAAAATAACTAAAAAAGAACTTGAATGAAATTCTAAAAGATATTAACATGGATTCTACAACAAGACTGGATGGAGTTGCATATGGTATGTATACATAAATGAAGGAATGGCAAAAATAATTTTTATAGAAGTTATGAATGAATGGTTAGAAATGGGAATTAAAGAAAAAGATATATGTGCAGGAGTTATAAAATTTATGTTTAAAAAGGAAATAAATAGGAGATAAAAATTGGAGACCTATAACACTGAATAATATGAATTATAACATGAGAATAATAACAAAAAGGTTAGAAAAAATGGGTAGAATATATGACCAAAATGAATTCTGAAGAAAAGGAAAAGGAAGTCAAGAGTTATTTAGGATAACAAGAGAAATAATTCATGATATCATAAATAATATTGTAAAAGTGAAGGTTATGATATGGGGATATAAGTAAAGCCTATAAATCATTATGGGGAATTTTGCAGGTATATAATGTGAGCAAAAAATATTACTAGTAATAAAATCAGTTCAGGAAAGGAACTATGTGAAACTAAATGTAAATGGCTGGCTTGGGGAAGAAATAAAAATAGAATGTGGAATAAAGCAGACTGTCCAGGTAGTAGTGTAATTTTCTCATTAGTTATGAATATAACAGTGAAGGAAATTAATAAAATGTCAAGTAGTGGTGGATATAAAATGATGAAGGAAGTACAATTGCCAATAATGTATAATTATGCAGATGATACTGTACTAATTGTTAAAAACAAAGTATGGATGGAAGAAGTAAATGAAAAAGTATGCATAAATTAAAAAATGGTTTAAGTATAAATAAAGAGAAAAACAGGATTTGGATGTTCTTCATCTCACATTGCTGCAGTCCTAACACTTGGGTAGTCCGCTGTCCACGGTCGGCCCGAATATCAAAGTATAAGGCTGACGTCGGTCAGGGCGCATTTAACTGACGTCAGGACGTCAGGGTACAAATGCGCATGACCGGCGTCATATCCTCAGACTTTTTTGCCGCATGGTCCGATGCAGAAGCAACATTGCAAGTGCCGGTTGGCGTTCTGAGATTTTTCTATTTAGAAGTTTCAGACCGAGTTCAAAGTTGGCTAAGTACCCCGTTGGGTAATATTTTTGTTTTTTCTTGCCTCAGTCATTTACCGGATGTCAGAAAAAGTTAATAATTGCGTTTCTTCTGGGAAACAGATACCGCATAGAGATTATCATACTTTGTGTATTCCTTGCTTAGGGCCTGAGCACGACGTTGTTGGCTGTCGCTCTTGTGCTAGATTTAATAAACGCACTATAAAGAGAAGGTTGGATTGTGCTAGGTTAGTCTTTGGGAAGCGTTGCAATTATAAAATGCCGTCGGATGCTCCGACGCCCGCTTCCTCGAAGAAGCGCAAGGACAAGACAGTTAAGCTTAGGCTAGAAGAACCGTCTGTAACGGACGCCGGTTCTTTAGAGGTGTCGGTGGAGCCGGTAGCTCCACCGGAGATTTCTTTCTTTCAATTGGAGCAATCTTCATGTGTATGCCTTTCCACCTCTGCCTCTCCTCCCAAAGGTACTTCTGAAGGCCAGACAGGACAAGCCAAGGATGATTTTAATAGCTCCAGATTGGCCTCGACAGCACTGGTACCCATTACTGAGAAGTCTAGTACGGAAGCCTCCATGGCCTTTGCCTTCGATTCCACACCTGTTGTCACAGGAAGACAGCCATTTGCTCAATGTCAAACTTCACTCTCTTCGCCTAACAGCCTGGCATATTCTGTTTTGAACCGTAAAAGGTCTCAACTTCCACAACAAGTTTTGAATGTGATTTTGGAAGCTAGAAGGCCTAGTACCAGGAAAGTGTACGCAGATAAATGGAAGAGATTTTTCTTTTGGAGTGCAGCTAAGGATTTTGATGTTTCTGAGCCTAATTTAAGTGTGGCTCTTCAATATCTTACTGAGTTACTGGACAAAGGTTTGTCCTTCTCTTCTATTAAAGTTCATGCTGCAGCAATTTCAGCTCACTATGATTGCGACCCGCCATTGTTTTCTCATCCTTTGTTCAAGCAATTTCTTAGAGGGGCAAAGAATATCAGACCCCCACGAAGAGCTCCTACTCCTGCTTGGGATCTCAATTTTGTGTTGGAGAAACTCACTCTACAACCTTTTGAGCCTGCAGCTACTGCTGAGTTGAAATATTTATCATGGAAGACTGCCTTTTTATTGGCCATTGCCTCTGCAAGAAGGGTTTCTGAATTGCAGGCCCTTATGGCAGTTGAGCCTTTCTTGATTTTCCATAAGGATAGGGTATCATTACGTACTAATCCTTCCTTTATGCCTAAGGTGGTTTCTAGTGTGGCTTTAAACCAGACTATTCATTTGCCTACTTTTTATGCAAATCCCCAAAATAAAGGGGAAAAGATTTTGCACACTTTGGATGTACACAGGCAGTTGCGTTATTATTTGGACAGAACTAAAGGGTTCAGGCAGTCTCAGCAGTTGTTTGTTTCTTTTGCTTTGAGTTCTCAGGGCAAGCCTGTGTCTAAACAAACTATTTCTAAGTGGATTGGGTTTTGCATTGCTTTCTGTTATTCCCATCATGGCAAGGAGGTTCCAGCTGGGATTAGGCCTCATTCCACTAGGGCTACTGCCACTTCCACAGCTTTTGAGGGAGTGGCAACCAAGGATATTTTAGAGGCAGCTACTTGGAGTTCTGTGCATACCTTCTCTAGGCATTATCACCTGCCACTTTACTCTAAGTCCAGGGCTGGTTTTGCCACTGCGGTTTTGCAGGGCATTTTGGCAGCTCCTGCTTCCTTATAGTTAGCCATCCTCCCTTATCTCTGCTTTGGGATTCTACCCAAGTGTTAGGACTGCAGCAATGTGAGATGAAGAACATAGTACAGTTTTGTACCTACCATAAATGTAGATGTTCAAGATCCACATTGCTGCAGTCCAATTTACCCTCCCTCCTTCCCCTCTGTACTTGGAGGTGGTTGTGTGGGTTGGGTTGTACATATTGTGTGTATTATAACTATTGTACATATAGTTAGTGCAAGGGTGGTTGGTTATTTGTTTGCTGTCTTTTGGTTTTGACCTTTCTTTTTAAGGTCTTCTGACATCTGGGGCAAGAAAAGACTGAGGATATGACGCCGGTCATGCGCATTTGTACCCTGACGTCCTGACGTCAGTTAAATGCGCCCTGACCGACGTCAGCCTTATACTTTGATATTCGGGCCGACCGTGGACAGCGGACTACCCAAGTGTTAGGACTGCAGCAATGTGGATCTTCGAACATCTACATTTATGGTAGGTACAAAACTGTACTTTCTGAAGGTATGAAAAGAGGTACTGAGTTCAATGAAAATTATATAGATATATTAGGAATAATATTTGGAAAGAATGAATACAGACAACAACAATGGGATAATGTACTCAATTATGAATAATATTTGGAAAGAATGAATACAGACAACAACAATGGGATAATGTACTCGAAGTAAAGGCTATGACTATTTTTTGGAAATCATATAGCTTTTCATATAGAAAAAAAGCACACTAATTGAACACCATGATAATAGGAAAAAATGCTTATGTTGCTAACATCTATATTATTCCTATTAAGTATGAAAAGGAACTAATGATGATTATATTTTCTTTTATATGGGACTCTAGACTGAATCCTGTCAAGAGAAGTATTCTATATATGAAAGAAGAGCAAGGAGGCTTGGGATTAATAAACCCAATAGTACATGCAGCATCTTTAATTTTATATAAGGTATTAAAAGGAATTATGAAGGAAAATAAAAACTTGATAGAAATGATACTATGCTGTAAATACAAAGAACTCTGGGAAAGAATGGAAGTTAAAAAAGAAGTAAAAGCATTGTGAATGAAGAAATGAAACAGTAACAAAACAAAATTGTGTTATGAAAAATAAAAAAGAATATGTGCGAACAAAAATAGAAAGGAATGGTACTTAAATATTATGAAAGCATTTTATTGCATTGATCCATGGAATAGATAAGAAAAAAGCCATAATGATGAGATATAATAACTATAAGATTAAAGAATGCCATTTTTTATGGAAATTGTCTATTAGAAAATTGCCAGTTAAGGCAAATATACCATAAAAGAAAAAAAATGATAGGATATATAATAAATGTGGAGAGTTTGAGACTACTGAACATGTGTTTTTGAAATGTGAAAGTGTTAATAATTTGTGGAAAGAAATATGTAAACATAATAGGGTTACCAGATTGTTAAAATTTGAGCAAATAAATATGGACATAATAGCATTTATTTATTATAGTGCATGAAAACAGGATGAAGTGAAGAAAATAGACTGAGTAATATTTTATGTTTCATGGACTATATGGAATGAGGGACTAAATGAAATCAAATACAGTGGAAAATGGATTTTGACAAAGATTCTGGAGAAAATAATGTTTTGGTTGTGGACAAAAGAGTAGGGGGATGCTTCAACTGAAGCTTATAATGTATGTAGATTTGTAAATAATGTAAATTATGTAAATGTGTAAATAACATGTAATGTATATATCAATAAATAAACCTTACTCATCATTGCTGTGAGTGAACCCATTTTGGAGGAGCACTTCCTGTTTCTGTTCCAGGTGCAGAGGAAGCACAGAGAAACAGAGAGGCAGATGGAGAAAGCGAAGGAGATGATGGAGAGTTGAAAGAAATGGAGGAAAAAGTCAATATTGGGACTGCAGAATGTGAGCAGGATTCTGAGTAGATCTTTCAAAGAAATCTGATGGAGATGAGTCAGAAAATAATGGATGTATAACTACAACCTTCAGTTGGGATGGTTGTGGGATGGTTTGCTTAAAGAAATGGTGATACAGAGCGAGCCAGAGAATGAAGGATATGTTTCCTGGGGTGGACATTATGAAGAAAATACAAAATGATGCAGAGACAATCCTGAAGAACAGTGGTGAGATGGAAAAGAAAACATATGGTGAGAAAGTAAAATAAGGCAGAAGGGGAGTAGCAGAAAAGAAGGCAGAAGAAAATGAAAATGGAAGTACATGATAAGTATTCAAAACAATGAAGACAAAAAAATGGACAGGTGTTGATGAAGTTTGGGATAATTTAATTGCGCCTTTGTGTGTAAAAGCACATGAGGTAAGAGCATTCATTTTTCTTAACAAAGAGACATTTTGTGATATTATATTTGAGACTGTTTTTTTCAATGGAACATTTTTGTGGGGAATATGAAAAAAAAAGACTGTAACCTATAGAATTTTTATGTAATAAAACCATTTAACAGGGAAACAGAAAAGAAAAATTCAAGTACAATTTTGAACAGAGGTAGATAGAAACTTTGAACAGACATTTGAAAAGTTTGTGTAAAAAAGTACTGGACATTCAAAAGTTTAAAACAAAAGGAGATTATGGACTTGTGGCTCGGATTGTAATGGGGTGTTAAAATAGAAAGAGAAAATTATACATATACCAAACATGATAAATGTGGAGGGGAATAGGGGTGTAGTAAAATACTGAGGACAACCCAAAACATGTTTTTTGTGGAAAAGAAGTACATTTGATAAATAGCTGTGACAAAAGAAAATCTTATATTTGTGGGGAAATTGGACATAATGCAAAAAAAATGTGAATTGAAATGTTTTAAATGTATCAGAATTGGACATGTATAGACAGATTACAAAAATAAAAATAAAAGTAAGGTTCATAGGTGTGTACTAGGCTAATGGCCTTGGAACCTTTACAAGCCTAGCCCATAGGATTACCCTGGCATCGTGCCACCCAACCTTAGTTCCCAGTGGCACAATGCTAGAGCAATCCTATCGGCTAGGTAAGGTAAAAGAAATAGAAAGAAAAGAATGTGAACAAAGAGAAGAAATGTTAGAAATAGAAGAAAAAGTAGATGAGAAAAAAATAATAAAGAGGACACTGAAATAAGTGATGAAAAAGACCTAAATTGGGAGGTAGTAAAAGAAAAAAAGAATTCTATTGGTAAAAGGGTAAACAATAGGAAAAGAAAATTTAAAGGGCTAAGTACAAAAGAAAAATAAAACTGTAATGGATGAAAAGAGTATGTACAGCTGATGACTAGGAGTTGGCATAATGGCTAAGGTAGTTTGACTCACAAACACAAGGCACACTGTATGATTCTCACCTTTGGGAGGGAAAGAAGAGAATAAATGATATAAGAAAAATGTTTGAAGTTGTAAGATGTCATAAGATAAGAGCTTAGGACAAACATTCATGGACTTACAAAAGGGGTATGTATAGAACTGACATAGATTATTTTATAGTATTAGAATTTAGTTTTATGAGGGATAGTAGTTGAAACAGGATTTTATGATCATCTTGCAACATGGCTAGAGATAAAGGAAAACAAGAAATAAATAAAATAGGCAAAGGAATAAAAAGGACAAATGAGAAAACATGGAATGATGAAGGAAATACAGTTATTGAAAAATAATATCACTGTGAGAATATTTTATAAAAATTGGTCTGAATGGTGAATGATATTTAAGGAAAAATATGAAAAATGTTTTTTTTTCCCAGTGGCAATATGATGTGACAAAAGTAGAGAAAGAAAATGAAAAAGAAAGTATAACAATGCATTGGAAGATTTAGCACATTATAACAGAAAGTACTTTGACAAAGATAAAGAATTATATGAAATAAATCAAGAAAAAAATACAAGAATTGTTATATAAGCAAAGATATTTTATAAGGAAAAAGAGAAGTATCAAGTTATTTAAACAGATTAGTAAAGGAAGATGGTAGTGTAATGAAATAACTAAAAAATGTAAAAGGAGAACTAGAATGAATTCAGGAAAAGATTATTAATAGTAGAGCGCAATATGTACAAGAAATGTTTAAAGAAAAAAGAAGGTGCAGAAAAACATGGAAAGCAAAAAAATTAACAGAAAAGAGAATAAAGAGTTGGAAAAGGAGGTTTCTTTAAATGTTCTAGATAAAGTATTAGGACAAGTAAATATAGATTTTGCTGCAGGACTAGAGTTAAATGTATAAAAATGTATTTAAGTAATTGGAAAAAATATCTTTTAAATTTATTTTATTTTTATTTTTACATTTGTTAACCGGATTAGTCTGACTGAGTCCAGAGAGCCCTTTTTCAGCAGCGACCTGAAGAGAAAAGCTCCAGGAAAGTAATTAAAAAAAATAAGGGAAAAACTAACAATTCAAGTTATAAGATACTTAGCAGTACAAAAGCAGAGAAATGGAAATATACAACATGAATATTTACAAGGCAAAAGTACAGTATTTTGAAAATGTAGTAGCAATATGTTTGAGAAATTTGGTTAGGATTAAGTTATATACAAGGAATATAGCAATGTATAAAATAAAAAAATATGTAACATACAATTCAGAGTAATATCGTGACATAGTACAACAAAGATATGTTAAATAGCATAAGTACTAACTGCAGAAAGAATAATATGTGCAGACAGTTTAGATAACAGATACCAAGCAGATACGTTGATTGAGAGAAGAAGAAAAATTCATTAGTTTTTTCCTGACAAGTTCAGATCCGTGCATGTTAGAAATTAATTTTTAGTTGCTTTTTGAATTTGTCACTTTTGGTTGTGAAAGGGACAATGGAAGTTTGTTCCATGTGTATGCAACTGAGTGACTGTAAAGTATTTTTTCCAATATTTTTGTTTGGATTGGTCACCTGAAGTAGGTTTTGTTGTGTGCTTCTGAGGTCACGATTGGGTGTGAAGGGTGTAATTATGATGTAAGGGCAGGGCAGGAGTCAGGGCTATTTAGGATGCTATGTGCAATTTACTGTTGTGATATTTGAAGCCTGTGGAGGAGCTCAGGCCATGTTAAGCTTTTCAGGGATATAAAATGATGGGATTTGTAGCTATTACTGGCTGTGAATCTGGCTATCTTGTTATAGGTGGTTTCTAGTTTGGTTAAAATATTATTTTGGAGGTTAGAAAGTATGGGAAAGCATACACCAGGGATGGTAAAACAAATATTTGAGCCAGTATATGTCTAGATTTGTTAGGTATTTATTTGTTGGTGTGGTATAGAAGACCTAGAAGAATGTTTTTTAAGTGTGACTGTTTTACTCAATAAAGGCTGTTTGCTGAGGTGCTAGAAAATATTGGCTTGTAAAAAGATTTTTGGATTATCTGGCCATTTTTCTGTCTTTTTGCTGCTTGTTTGCCCTTGAGGTTGTTTTAGAAACTATGGAACGTGTGTTTTTGAAGTGTAAAAGAGTGGAAAGCTTATAGGAATCTATGTAAAAATAATTTTTGTAAGATATAAAGGCGTATGATTAAATATGGATGTTATAAGAATAGAAGTAAAGAATATGTTAAAAGAATAGACAAAAATATTTTATATTATATGGGTTATATAGAATGAAAGAATAAATAAAATTATGTTTAATGGTAAATGGATTTTAGCACTGATATTAAATAAAATCAGATGGTGGTTATGGAAAAAGGGTGGTGGTCTAATAGGGATGAAAATTTAGTATGATTGTAAAGGAAATTATGAACATGAGTAAATAGATATGTATATCTATATATTTGTACATTTGTAAATATGTTGTAAATAAAAGTTATTTTTGTATATAAATAAGGAATCCCTTCTCTTTTCAATAGGTGCTGTGAGATCTTTTACATTCATCTGAGCTACCACCTGCTGAAGCAGATGGGGCCTCAGTTTAATATCTTATCCAAAAGATGGCACACTCAGGAGCACAGTACCCCCTTTATGCTGCACCTC
Source organism: Protopterus annectens (assembly GCF_019279795.1). Taxonomy (NCBI): domain Eukaryota; kingdom Metazoa; phylum Chordata; order Ceratodontiformes; family Protopteridae; genus Protopterus; species Protopterus annectens. The sequence continues at coordinate 1,625,854,089 of NC_056731.1, forward strand.
ATTCCCAGCAGTCAGGCTACTTGGTGTGAGAATAGAACTCATAGCCTTTTGCACCAAAGAAGAGTGTTCAACCTGTTGCACCAATGACATTGGTAGCAGTACAATTCATAGTGGAGCCTTTTCTAACAAATCTGTTAAACTTAAGTATTGAACTTTGCTAATTAATCATTCATATCTTATTTGCAAAAATCCCTATAACCTATATTTTTGTTTCACCTGTGTCAAAGCACACCAATCATCATTTTATTTCAATTCCTGCTATGAAACTACTTCCATATGTCTCGGATGTCTTAATCCGTCTGTTTCTGGTATTCTTAAAAGACTTTCACCTACATTTAACAAATATTTTTTTATTTTATTTATTTATTTTACATTTGTTGACCGGGCTAGTCTAGCTGCATTAATGTCCATTTTCAGTAGAGGCCTGGGGAGAAAGGCTCCACAGTAAGACATAATTTTACAAACATAGTTGTACAGAGGGTGTATTTAACAGACAGACTGTAGTACATAACATTTTCATAAAAGTCTAAAACTACTAGTAGCATCAACAGGAAAAAGTGCCTTAGATTCTTCTTTTAAACATCCATCCATCATAGTGGTATTGAGAATCCAAGATTAAAAGCGAAGTAAAGAAACAGTAAGAGAATATCTGGTTATAGATAGCAGGAGAAAGGAAAAGGCATGGAACAAACAAGGATTAGTCAGGGTTAGAACAAGGGCAGAGCCATTGGGAGTAAAGCCATGATTTTATATACTTCTTGAAAGTAGGTAAAGAGGTAATAGACATAAGTTCACTTGGAAGTTTGTTCCAGATGGGTGCAGTACAGTTGGAGAACAGACTATCCCCAGCTTTGTTGTTGGATTTGTTGGGGGCAGCTAGAAGTTTGGTAGCAGAGCGTAGGAAAGAGATGTTTTTATATGGAGTAATAAGGGAACAGAGTATAGTGGTATTAGTGGGCTGATGAAAGATTTTGTGGGTAATGGTCAGTTGCAGAAGTCGTATATGATTTTGTAGTTCTAGCCAGCCTAGCTGTTTGAGATTAGAGCAATGGTGGGTACAAACTGGGGCTCCTGTTGCACATCTGGCTATGTTATGGTAAGCAGATGCTAGTTTGTTAAGGTTACTTTTAGTTAGGTTTGTATAGATTGGAGAGGCATAAAATAGGGTAGAGAGTAGGTGGGTTTGTGCTAAAGTACTTCTGGCTGAGGGAGTGAGGAAGGGTTTAAGTCTGTAGAGAGATCCAAGTTTTCTATTGATTGATTTGATAGTAAAGTTAATATGGGAATCAAAGTTGAGGTTGTGGTCTATTTTGACACCAAGAAGTTTGGTTGTAGGATCAGGGGATATTATGGTGCCATTGTCAGAGGATATATTGAAGGAGAGAGAGGATGACTTATGTGATGGAGCGAATAGTAATAGTTTAGTCTTTTTTGGATTCAGTAAGAGGCAATATTGTTGGAACCAGTTTTCAGCTGCTGTGAAAGCTTTTTGAGTGATATTTTGAAGGTCATTTATGGAAGAAGCTGAGTATATGAGTGTTGAATCATCAGCATATTGAATACAGATTGATTGAGGAAGGGACTTATTTAGGTTGTTTATGAAAATAGAAAAGAGGAGAGGTCCTAGTATTGAGCCTTGTGGTACACCTATTTTGATAGGAAGAAGAGATGATAAGTGATTTTCCCATAGCACTGCTTGTTGTCTATTATTTAAGTAGGAATAGAACCACTGGATAGCTTGAGAGTCCAAAGCAAGAGATTTCAAGATGCTAAGTAAGAGAGTGTGGCTGACCATATCAAAGGCTTTAGAGAGGTCTAAGAATAGAGCAGATGACAGTAAGTTGTTATTCCGATTTCTATTAATATGGTCAGTGAAAGACAAGAGCGCAGTAGTAGTACTATTTTAAGATCTAAAACCATGTTGACTGTCTGCTAGGAGTTTGTTTTGGAGGAGGTGATTAAGTAATTGCCTATGTATACATCTTTCCATGATTTTTGCTAAAGGGGAAAGTAAGGCTATGGGACGGAAGTTAGAGAGGTCATTTAAGTTACCACCCATATGTAATGGGATAATATGAGAGACTTTCCAAAGGATTGGGATACAGCCTTCTGTTAATGGTATGATTGATTAAAATAGAGACAGGGAAGGCCAGTGGTTTGGCTGCAATCTGTAGGTATTCAGCTGGAATGAGGTCAGCTGAAGGGGTACAAGGTTTTGGTTTGGTAAGTAATTTATGAATGAGATTTGTTGAGACTGGTTGTAGTTTAAATGAGGGGGGATTATTGTTTAGGGAGTTGGGTGCTTGCGTGGATGGTGGGGATAGGGATGAAGCTAGGGAAGTAACAGTATCTTTGAAAAATCAGTTAAAGACATCAGCAATTTGAACTGGGGAAGTCTGAGTGAGGTTTGAGGGTGTAGGTGTTTTGGAGTTACCTGGGTGCAGTAATTTGTTGATACGTCTCCAGAATTTTTGGGGGTTTTGATGTTGTGCGTATTGGACTTTTGAGTAGTAATTTCTTTTATCAGTGACTATCAGTTTCTTTGTTTCATTTCTAAGTTGTTTAAAGGTCACATGGTCAGCTGGGTTTTTGGTAGCTCTCCATTTGTCCCATGTTCTATTTCTACGTAACATTTTTTGTTTGGTTTCTTTGGATAGCCAAGGAGCAGGCTTTGTTTTGGTTCTTGTTACTCTTGTAGGGGCATGGTGGTCAAGGATTTGAAGGAATTTATTGTTAAAGTAAGAGACAGCTTCATCTAGAGGCAAATATTTCAGAGGAGACCAGTTGCAAGCTTTTAGCTCTAATAGGAAGTTGTCTATGTTGAAGTTAGTTTTGTTCCTGTTAGTTCTGAGTTGAGTATTAGTGGGGATGGGGCTTTTTTGTTGGTTGATAAAAGTGATTTGATGGTCACTGATATTATCAGGTAGTGCACCTGTGATATAGCACATAGGGTTAGTGTTAACTAGAATCCAGTCCAGGATACTCTGTTTGGAGCTGGTTTTATTAATTTGGGTAGGGATGGTAATAGTCTGAGTAAAGCCATAGAGGTTGATGTGAGAGGTTGGAAATTGGGAAATATAACAGTTCCAATCAATATTAAAGTCACCTAATAGTATGGTTTCCTGAGGGAAAGAGGTTGAGAGCCAGCTCAGTAGGTTTTCAAGGCTATTGATATTGTTACCTGGGGGGATATAACAGCAAATGATGTAAATGGATTTATTTTTATTAATTTGTAGTTTGCTGATTAAGATTTCACTGTTGTTGAGTGAAGGTGGTTTAGACTCTACTAAGGTAACTAATAGTTCAGTTTTGTAGAGTATTGCTACTCCTCTGCCCTTTTTGATCTGACGATCAAGTCTAATGATGTTTTTAATGATGATTTTACCTAAAAGGAAACCTCCTGCCAACTTAATAGGCTATTTATAGCACTCAGTCTGTTTTTCCATATATGGCAGCTCTATTCCTCACTGATATAATACATGGTAGGTATGCCTACCAACCTAATTTTTTTATAAACAACTTCATCAATATCTTCTGTATTTCATGACAATTTTGAATTGATAATGAATATAATACCTTAACCTGCACTGCATCATAGTATAACCCAGGAAATAGTAAATGTAATCTACCCCATTCTTTTTACAAAAGTAATTTTCCTCATGACACTCTCCACTTATGTCCTTTCCAAATACAATTAAGAATCATATTCCCTATTTAGTTCAGAAAATTCTCCAGCACCTCAGCTGGAAATGCCTCAAATACACAGAACGATGAAGGCAAGACAAAAAATATATTTCTTGCACCTCCTGATCTGTCCCCACATGAATCATTTTCTATCTCTGGAAGTCCTCTTTTAATCTGCTTTTTAAAATTTTTATGTTTACTTATAAATTGTTCTTTGAGATTGCTCGGTCAAATGTAAAAGTATTTAATACACTCAGGCTACAAAAAGTAATCATAATCCCTCTGCAGCATCAAGGAAGGAGTATAAATTACTGCCAATGTTCTTGTTTTTGTTTTGATTACCTTAAAACCAGAAAGCTTTCCAAACTCTTCTAACATTTGAAATAAACTAACAATATTCTTGCCTAGATAAGTTTAACAACACATTATCAATTAATGTTAACATTTTCATCATTTGCCTTGCAAACTTTCAAATCACATCTTCTAAATACCATAGCCAATAACTCCTGATACATCATAAAGAATATGGGATACAATGATCATCTTCATCAAGTGCCTCTAAATATTTTCATATTCACTAACATTCTTACATGTATTTTATCTCTAGCCTGCAGTTCTGAATATATAGCCTTCAATATCTCAACAAATTCTATTGGAATGTGAATCAAACAAAACTTGCACTGAGTATTACCATCCCATTCTATCAAATGCTGTTTTGCATCAATACTTACTAGAACCTATGGTTTCTACACCATCTGTGCTGTGTTCAGCACCATAATATTCTTTAAAATATTGTTAAACTTTTGTTTCCCATTGGCAAAACAACGTTGATCACTGTTTTTATCAATTCTAGCATTTCTCTAGCCACCAAGAGGTGGGATTAGTGACATATCAGTAACTCCAATCATGGCAATCCTGGTGATGGGAAATGAAGGGCAGTAGCCATGGCTCAGTGGTCAGCAAGTGTGACAGGGCAGGAAAAATATGTAATTACAGATGCCTGCTACACTCAAGTAAGCTTTGCACCACCCAGCTGCAAAGCAGAGTAACAACTACTGGCTCTCCAGGATCTTATCCACTTTGCTCCCAACACTCATATTTTCCAAGATGTGATTCAGGGCATCAAGCTTCTTGGTGGCTAACAGACTTTGAGCTTGTTCAACCAACCTATGAACCTATAACTGAACCAATCTCCATCACAGTTAAATGTCTTAGTTTAGATGGCTGAATTATGCATTTCCGATCTGAATTGAGCTAGTTAGCCTATTTTTATTAATTTATATCAATGAAGCATGCTATATACAAGACCTTCTTTTCAGCTGTAATCCTAGGGCACTGTGTGCTTAAGTGATTTGCTTAAATTCATGCCATTAATAAGTGGAATATGAGGAACATAAACTCAGTGACAATATGCTAGCACGATATGACTGTGTTTTAGAACATGCAGTATTACCTATGTACATCTTTCATGACCAAAAGTAAGGTATATCACACCTGCCTGTTACATTTAAATCTAATGGGAAACCACAATATGGAACTAATAAGCTAATAATTCCTGTCATGTTTATTCAAGTAAAATTGAAAACATACCCACAGTATAAGGTCTAGTCACAAGACACTCAAAAAGTTAGAAGTCAAGTGATTTTGCACTAAAAATAGGATTGGCTTGCCATGAAAAACTGCGACAGGCTGACTAAAATTTGCAATTTTCTTTTTAGAAAAAATATGTGATAAGAATGGGAAATTCAGAAAAACTGTGATAAACTGTGTTAATTTTTTTTTCATAAAACGTGGCTGCTTTCAGTAAATCTTGCAGCATATAAAATGTATGTAATGAAAAAAATGTGAACCATACAGAATATGTAATTGCTTTCAGTTTGAGTGCAACAGAGCTTTTATAAAGATAAACTGGTTTCTCATATGTGTGCATATTTGTAAATTTCTGAGTCCCCTGCAATGCTACTCTAGGTAAAAGGATGCATGACCTTATTTGAACTCTCACTCTCTTTTCCTCCCTTCAGGTATGTGGCTATGAAAAAGGAATCTTGAAATTTAAAATTAAAGCCAAACAGCTGCTCACGTGTGTGCGTGTGTGTGTGTGTGTGTGTGTGTGTGTGTGTGTGTGTGTGTGTGTAAAATAATCTAGAACAGATTTCAATTACTGTTAATAAGCTAGCAGTGGAAAGATTTGGGCTGGGAGCAAAGTGGATACGATCCTGGATAGCGCAAAGCTTATCTGAGTGGGGCAGGCATTTGCAATTAACCGAGGAGCAGGTCACATTTACCGTATCCTCAGTTATTGCTTAGAAAATCTATTACAAAGAACAAGAGTCATTCCTATGCTGTAAAAAGATTGGGTATGTTGCCCAGCATTTGTAAGACACCCTTAGAGCTTTCTACTGACTTTACAAATCCTGTACATTAGACATTGCAACCCAATTGACTGACAAAATATAGTAACTCTGGAGATAGTGATGTTGAAGGAAAAGATATTGTCAGTAGACCTATCTTTCTTGTCTTCTTATCATAATGTAATCCATGAAAGAAAATGCTATATTGTGCTGTATTTCAGCCGGTGCACTTTTATCACAACAAGCACAGAGACAAAATCTAGCATTTGTCGGAATATGAATAATGTGCAAAATGCTGTGTTAAGTTCCATCCATTTCATTTTGTCATTTAATTAATTTTTTTCCATAAGCTGTCTGTGTGCTGCTGGGTAGTAGGATTGTATTGTGCTGTTTATTGCTTGTTTGCTGGCTCTGCTTTGTCATGTTGAGTCAATTCCCATAGTTTGTTTGTTGTGTTGCATAAAATATAGGCACTGACTCACCAGAAAGCAGACAGTGTTGATTTATATATCTGAGTTCAGAATGCAAGAAATACTGTAGGGAGGAAATCACTAGTATTTTTCAAGTATACTGAGGCTTAAAATGATACATGACTGAGGGAAAAATTTGACCACAATACAGCATTTAAGTATGTATTGGTCAGATCTTTTAAATGATCAGATCTGATCAGATCTGAACACAGTGACTACATATACACTTAGCTTAAAATATATGTTTTAATTGAAGAACAAAGTGGCACAGATCTGAGTTGAAAAGAACTAGTATGGCCTACAACTCATGCTTCTCTGTGTGTTAATGCCACTAGGGAACGGACAACAGATTTTAACAAGTGCAGCTGTGGCATTGTTTTTTTACAATTTATGATAATACGAAGCAACATACAATACTTTAAAATGAGTATAAGCAAACAACATATTCTTGATTATTTAAGAAGCCAAAAGCTTGCTCATATTAAAGTATTTCATTATTTTTGATCTTTAAAAATGTCCAGATCTGAATGCTACAGATTTATGCACATATGATAAAATTTATGTTGTAACTGAACAAAAAAAAAAATAATGCAGAAGCAACATAACCTACAGATAGTACTGTTAGGCACAATATGCTGTTATACACAATATCTATAAATGCAGAACAGGTCTACTACAGGTGCTTGCATATTAGTAGCTTGCAGCATACCTGCTCAATGACATTTGCTCAAAAAAGAATGTTCTTGAAATCCCAACTGCCCAGTCTCCCATTCCTGAATAGCCCTCCCAACACATGATCCTATACACTACATAATCTTACCAGAACATAAACTTTAGATCTAAAACTCCCACCCAGTTCCCAACCTGACTCTTTGGTCTCTAACTCCAAATGTCTACTCTGCCTTCTTAATCCTGACGTTCTCGATGGCTGCTTAAACCTAAAACTCCACCCCCCGAAACTTAAATTCCCCAGTTTCTCCATAATCGCAACACTTCCTTCTCACTCCCTAATCCCCTCCCTAAGCCTAAATTGCATAATTGCTCCCTAACCCTAAAACTCCCTTCCCACTCCCTAATCCTAACTCCCGATTCCTCTCCACAACTGCTTGTCCAAATTCATATTCAAGTCCAACTATAAGAAGTACTCCCTCCCCACTGTTGAGAGCAGCAGCCCACCCAAGCTGCAAGATGCTTGAATGTCTAGCTTTGAAACTGTGACTTGAGAGCTTGTAGTAGGACCATGCAGAGTAGTCATTTTCACATCATAAATGTTTTTCAAGTATACTGTTATTTATACAGATGCCTGAGGGTGGGAAAAGTTTGCCCACAATACATATTCAAGTGCACTACTATTGAAACAAATTCATGAGAGCAGGAAAATGTTACCTGACATATAGTATTTTATCATGTGCTGTTCTGATCTCGTCAAATGATCAAATTTGTGCACAGAGACTATAAATTTCTGCACCTAGCGTAAACTGTACCTTTTAACTAAACAGCCAAATGGCATGTAGCAATGCACAGCTCATTTACCTTATTGTTCATCTTCTTAGTCTTTGCATATAAATCCTGTAGTTCAGTCACAAGATTGTTGATAGGGTCTTGGTCCTGCTTTTTGCAATGCATTATGGCCACAAAATACATTATTGATGTCTGTCATCTTAGAGTCATGGTGGGCTGCCTACTATCTTCTCGGTTTTGGGGGCATCTTGTAATGTGACTTGTATGACATAGCATTAGTATTTGAGGCACGGGGCACCAAACTGAGCAGAGTTGTCTAGTGGTAGAGATAGAAAATCAGTTATAGTATATTATTTATCTAAAGGGGCCTGGTTAATGAAAAAATCAGTCGGTTACAAATCATGGTACTTCTTTCAGGCTACAGTTGCACTATTGCAATATTTTTTGTGCTATAACTGCACTTAGGTGCAGAATTGGTGGAATTAACTAAAAAAAAAAAAAAAAACAGTTGTGAAGAGAAGGTCACTGTTTGACCTCAGTGAACAGTGTAATGAGTTAGATAAGCTGGAAGCTGTTATCTACATTAGTGAAGCAGGCTTAAAAAGACAATGTCAAAATGCATACTTATGATGTAATCAAACTGTTTTTTTTTAATAAAAAAGCATGCTTTTTGTACTTCATGCTGCACTCCATATCTGATACTTACGGGCTCTTTCCAAGAATTATTTGAGTACAGCACTGAAAACACAACTGCCATATTACTGAAGAAAAGATAATGATTGATATGTGAGAGCCAAAATCCTATATAATAGCAAAATAAGAAAACAGTAAACAGTTAATATTTTAAATAAATGTTTTGAGACTATATCCTGAAACTATTGCAATAGGCTGTGATTCAAGAGTCAGAACTATTCATTTTTACAGCAGCTTGCCACAAAGCTTTCTACAAAACTAATGGCCTGCTTGAGAAGGTATGGCTGGATTTTTATTAGGACTAAAAACTGACTAAAACAAGGAACTGCTGCACAGCAAGATTTACAGACCTGGCCATTCAAAACAAGACTATGAGCATGTGATTATAAAAGAATAAATTATTTATTTATTAATTGGTTTTGTTTACTGGGAAAGTCCAGTTAGGCACAAGTCCCATTTTCAGCAGAGGCCTGGGAAGAAAAGTTCCCTTTTACAAAATGAATAGAAGGCAGTTATACAGGATTTACATAATAAATGTACATATATATATATATATATATATATATATATATATATATATATATATATATATTCTAGTAATGATGTGAAAGTTAATCAAAAAATAATAAATGTACACATACAGTAGTAAATGTACATACATAGAATTGAAATGATATGACAGTTAATGAAACATGGCAGTTAAATAAAGAATGCAATAAAATATTAGCTAATATCAAACTTATAACAGTTTAGTTACTTTCAAATGGAATCAGTTGAAAATAGGCACTGAGTAGGAGACAGTGAAGTAATTATAGGATAACGATGGTTATAAATTATGAAGAAGTATTCAGGAGCTCCAGGTAAAATGGAGATAGAGATAGTAGTGGAGAGGGGTAGATGATGTATTACATAAATCATCACCACAGACGTTGCATATCTCTAGGTCGCTACAACAGTGCCCCAGTCCTGCCTCTACAGAGGGACAAGAATAGCCAGTGAAGGATGTATACAGACGAAAAAGAGCCTACAGTGTCCAGTGACACATTATGTAAGTATAATGGTTAGGGGCAAATCCAGTTATTGTCCCTTTGAAGGGTTGGGTTGTAGAGACAAAGTTTGTCACAGTAGTGACAAGGGGAGACCAAATACCACCAGGGGTGAAAACAGTCAGATTAATCTGATTTCTAGTAGCTGAAGTGGGAAGGTTGATCAACTGGCAGGTAGCCTGGGGTTTGCTGAGGGTTCTAGTCAATGACAGACTGGTGGAGGTTGGCAGGGGGTTCCATTCATTGATAGTCTTGGGGGTGAGGGAGCTTCAGTCACTGGTAGGCTAGTTGAACATACACCTTTCTAAAGATTCCACTTCCGGTTATTCTATCTCTGTTACAATATTCAGTACTTCAAATATGGCTGGTTTAGACTTTGATTTCCATTTTCTAGTAGTTGTTTTTTTTTTTTGGCCCCACTAGAATTAAAGTTAACAAGGCCTCACTATATCTAGACAATTCAGGTTCTGTGTCCCAGTGCAGAAAAATTCCTTAGTTGTGCCCATTTGCTCACCTAATATTTCTGACATAGTACTCTATAGGGAAACTTTTAAAGTCTGCCCACTCATTACATATATTCCCAGTTACCACTTTCTTCCCCATCATACTTCCAGCATTTGGAATCTACCTTAGGAAACATTCTTTAGTGTCTGCTTGAGGTATAAAAACACCTATGCAAACACTTCCAAGCAAAAATCCTAAATCTTCTAGACTTTGTTGCATGTTTAGGAGCCGTGCATATACCATCCTAAAGTTTCTTTGTGAATTGTTTATCCAATCTCTTTTCACAAACTTTTTTAACCTTCTCTGATTTATTCCTGTAGTTATCATGCAATATTTTATATGCCCTAGTAATTATCCATTTTTTTTTCAAATTTAATTTTTATTGTTTTTCATCATATATATATATATATATATATATATATATATATATATATATATATATATATATATATAAGAACAACCATTTACCATACATACAAGTACAAAAACATTGTTTTAACATTTTTCATATTTACAAACAATTGGTAGTAAGCAAAGTTTAGGAGCCATAAAAGGGGGTGTTAGGTAGCTTTTGGATACAGTGACCATGTAAAAAGAACAATACTTCCAGAATATAAAGGAAGGTACTAGCTTTGTCCCCTTGGCTGACTGACATTGATTACTTACCACAAATTATATACAAATCATAAATTAACTATATACACTATCAACAGAGTGGTGGCAGTAAGTTTTCTTTCAACCAAAAATCAATATAGTATATATTAGAAACAATAAGCTTGATTAAACAGAAATTACCAGTGATCCATGCTAGTTTGAACACAGGCATTCCTGATTAGTATGTTGTATTTATACTTAATGTAACATATCGTGTAAAACTTTCCAAAAATTTTGGAAGTACTTAAGTTTTTTTTTTTTTTACTTTTAGTAATATATTTGCTTGCAAGTATGTATTTTGAGGCTAAACATTTAAATCCTTCCCATGTGATCTTAGATCTATCCAGTTTTTAGCAATATAAAATTTCACAAGTGCACTTAGTGCTATTATTAGGTGTTTGTTCATAAAGGGAAGATTTTCTGGAAATATATGCAGAATGGTGGTTTCCCATGACAGAGTAGATTTAGTGTACCCCTTTTTTTCTAGCATAGTTCTTAGTGAACACCAGATTTTGTAAACATTCTTACAACTCCAAAAGATATGCAAGGTGTCAGCTACTATTTGGACAGAAAGGGCAGTACGGGGAGTGCATAGGACCAATTCTGTTAAGTACTACAGGAGTACGGTATGCGTTATTATTAATCATAATTTGGGTGTATATCAATTTTTTGAAACGTGTCAGCTTTAGTGTAAGATCAATTGCTGAAAGTTTTTGTTTTAGTAAAAAACTATTATTTATTTTATTCCAGTAATCTGAGAATAAGAGGGAATCTTGATATATAATCTTCATTATTAATTTGTAAGTATTCAATAACATTTTAGATTTAAGGAGAAGCATTATTTGAATTATCAGGAAGATATCTTGGTCAAGGATTTTAATATTTGAGATTATTGAGTTGGTTAAATACAATATTTGTCTGATAATTATGGTAAACTTTTCGTTTACTTTTAGGGAATTTCTAATGTCTTCCATTGATAGGTTGCTTATGAGATAGAAGTCCCAGATCGTACATTTTTTGATTAATGGATAATGATCTAGGTTGATCATGGTAGTGTTTATTCTTATACTATGGTTTAGGCGAATTGGTTGTAAATAGATAAGAGTATCTTTGAGTTTTAGAGAAGCCATTAATTCCTGAAATATATGACATTTGCTAATGATTATTGGGTGAATATTGAAAGATTTTAGGATATTTTGGGTCATGTAAGGAAGATCTAGAGGGTTGATGTTGGTCGAGGTTACGTGTTTATAATATAACTTAATCCACAGTGGGAACCAATCTTTGCTTGATGGGTCAAAGTTTACTATTTAGATAATTCTGCTAGCATTGATTATCCATTTTTAACAGCAGCTTCTGATCTAGATTGAACTAAAAACTACTAGAGCAGATCCTTCACTTAGGATTCTTCTGTCCTTTTCTCTTTGCTTATACTTTGATATCAATCCCAGATAGTGAAGGGAGTCCTGAGCCTACAGTCCAAATATCTTCTTGGCCACCCAGTAGCTTGGTTACTTTGCCAGTTTTCTCCAGTAAATTGCAGCCCCCTCTTGCTTATTCTTTGTAGGCAATCACCCCATCAGCAGAATCTTCTTTCTCCATTCTCGTGTTAGCTTAGTTGAATACTTTCTGCTGCTTTATGAATATAATATTCTGTATGCCTCTCTCCTTATGTTTTGAATCCCATCTACTTGTTTCATCATCATCCCTTTCCACTTTGAATTATAGATTTCTGCTTGTGTTATGAATGTGAGCTTTAACCTAACATGATCTCTAACATATTGAATCAAATCAGGTAATCCTAACCCCCCTTGTTCTATTGGATGGAGCAACTTATCCTACTTGTTCGTAGTCCTCTACACCTCCTAGATAAAATTCTGCAATTTTTTTATTAATTTCTATCCACATGATCTGGTTGATAAAATATGCCTGACCTTTATATAAAACTAAAAGGTCTCAAAACATTTTTGCTATTTTGTTTCTTACTATCCATATCCATAAAAAAGGCTTCCAGTTTCACAGTTTTTTATTATCTTTTGGTTAGTTTCTTCCCATATAGCCTTAGCTGCCATAACAGAATCAGTTTTAACATACGCTCTTAAATACTTCATTTTGTTGTGTCCCCATAAACATGGGTATTACTGAACCAATTTATGTGTGGGTACATAGTTTACAGCTATAGTCTTTGTTTTATCTTCATTCAGTTTATAGCCTGAAAAAATTGAAACTGTCTCAGAATGTTCCACAACACTGAGATGTCCTTTTATGGTTTATCAGGTGCAAAATAATAATCATCTGCAAATAAAGCCAACTTTTCTTGATTATCATACCAATCACACCCTTGAATTTCTTAGTCCCTTATTTTCTTTGCCAATGGCTATAAATATAATTCAAATAATAAAGGGGAAAGAGAACACCCCCTGCCTAATTCCTCGGTTCAGGCACAACTTATCAGAGAGGAACCCACCCACTTTAACATTTGCCTCCTATCCCACATAGATCCACTTAATTAAATTTATTATTGTATCAGGGAGTGCAAATGATTCCATTACCCTACTCACAAAACTCCAGCTTACTCTGTTGAATGCTTTCTCTGCATTAAGACCCACCAATAACAGTGGCATTTTCTTACATTCTGCTTCCCTCTAGAACATCAGTGCTCTGTTAATGTTGCCAGATGTTTGCCTCTCCTCCACAAAACCACAATGGTCCATATCTATCAATTTGGCAACAACTTTGCCATTCTTTTAGAGATAAACACTTTATACTCGTGGCTTAAAATTGAAATGGGTCTATATGAAGCTGGATTGGATGGATCTTCTGAAGAGATGTGTATCTTCCCTAGTAACTCTTGAATAATTTCCACTATCCATTACTTAAATTTCTTTCTTTTTAACAAGTAGGTGGGGAAGCACCAATTTTTTTTAATTTCACTTCATTACCCTGCATGTTTACCTTAGTTGTTATCGGCGCAAGTTCTGAAATAGTTCTTGGATGTGTGTTGAAGCTTTCAATCAAATGTATATGTTTCTGAGAAATACACTTTCTGTCTAATATAGCCCAGTTTTTGTACCTTGGGGAATAGTATGTAAATCCTCCCCAAATTCCTAATGTTAAATTCACATCTGCCATACCAAATACCTTCATAACTTTTTATAGAAATTTACCCTGTTTTGTTATAGTGCTAGGCCACTTTGATCTGGAAACAAAATGCTCCCCACTACCTACAGACCTGTTAGCAGGAACCTCTCTCTCTCTCTCTCTCTCTCTCTCTCTGTGCCAGCTATGTAACCCAGTCTTGGAACTCTGTCCTCTTTATCCTTTAAACATAATAGCAACCTTTCCAATTTCGAGACCAATCTAAAAAATATCTGACACCTGGAACTGTACATGCACAACACTCAAAACAGATCATGACCACCTATTCGCTATACCTATGTCTTTATCATTCTAAGTACAGTAACACCCCTATTTCTTAGCAGGTAGTAATGTCCTAACATCAAAAGAAGCTCTCACTTTAATGATACCATACTACTAATGTATGGTCTTCTACCTCTTCAGGCAACATTTACTACTATTTACTTTTCTCTTGCATGTTCTTCCATAACATTCTCATTACTCCTCCTTATCCCATTCTATTACTCTGTTTTGGCAGCAGAATACTCCATTATTTATCATCTCCATACATTATTAGAAATATAGACATATTGCCAGTATTCTGAATATGTGACATAGGCTATACACTTCTGTAGTGTGTCTTGCTACTTGCAGTACATATTGTATTCCTGATTGCAATTTATCCTAGTAATTTTTCTGTAACTGTATTTCAGTCTGTGTTTTTACTTGTTGTAGAGACCTTCTGCCCTTGTGTATAATTACTTTTCAGCTACTGTAAAATGTTTTAGGTGTGTTTTTGTGGATCCTTTTTCTCCAACTCATTATACAATATTTAATTTGTTGCAGGGCTTTTCTCTCCTTCTATATAATTACTGAACTACTGTTTAAATGTTTTTGAATCTGTTGTGGAGATTTTCTCCATGGGCCTAGGCTGAAAATGGGCCATTGGCTCATCAGACTTTCCTGGTTATCAAAGGACATATAAATAAAAAATAAATAAATTAACTATATTCCCTTCTAGGTCTTCCAGATACATCCTCACTGCTGTAAATCAAGTTCCAGTACCCACCTATAAGTAATATTTCCTGCTGAAAGCTGATCATTTCTCCCAAAGGTTTCGTAAGCTACATAGTAGTATTTTTAGGTAGAATATAAATACATGTGAGCTTAATCTTCTTCGCTTGCCAGTAGCCTCTCACAACCACATATCTACCATTATTATCTTTTTTCCCTCTTGTATTACTATTGGAGCTCCTCTAGCAATTAATACTAAAAGCATTCCACTTTTCCTTTGTTCCTGATATTCTGCTGAATATCCATCCTGAAATCCTTTCTTTTTCAAATGTTCATGCTCAGTTCTTTGGAAATGTGTCTTCTGAAGCATTGCTATTTGCACCCTGCATATTTAATATAATTCAGTAGTGTTACTTTTTTGTCTATACCTCTGAGGCCAGTCATGCTTCAAAACAATATGGACTGAGCAATCATTATGATAAGAAGTTATTATTCCTAACTGTTATATATGACAGCTTTTTTTTGTTACTTTTCCATTACATGCACCCACTAATGTTTAGTAGAATGATCCTTTATACAGTTGTTTCTTGTCATCTCCATTTGAACCTATATCACATTTTATAAAAGTTTTTGTTTTACTGAAAAACATCAAAAAACACACCCTAGAACCTTTTAACTTAAAACATACACACAAAACTATGTAGATCTTCAAATAATGAAGTTTAACCCTCCTGATAGGAACAATTGTCATAAATTGATAGATGCACCACAGGCATTAACTAACCTAAAATTAATGTTATCCATGCTAAGGCACATATTACATCCTGTGTTCCTACTTGCACAAGTTGCTGTCTGTTCTTTCCTTATCTTTTTCTCCACCCAGATGTGAAAAACAGTGTAAATGCTTTCAGAAAACATTAAGTTTTAGCCTTAAGAAAAAGTGTTCTGGCTGTCTTCAAATAAAACCCCATTATACATTGTTCTAATAAACACAATGAACAATTTAGGGACAAGAAAAACTATGTGTCATTCACTTAAAATAATTTGAAACTTTATTTTTTTACTAAACTGGTTGTTCTTGTATCTTTTAATTTTCCATTTATCTCAGCAGACAGTAGACTGTAGGTTAGCTTAGCTCAGCATATTCAAAACCATCCAATCACAGCAAAGGGAGGGAAATTGGCCATATTTAAACCCCGCAGGTGGGAATACAGCTCATAACTGGTTGTAGCTTCCCACTGTAGGCTGTATGGCAGGTGTTGGTGAGTGCATGTGCTTCCGGGCACAGTGCTGGGGCATACAGGAGTCCAAGGTCATGGTAGGACACCTGGTAAAAAAAACATGATGAGAGACTGCTGCAGAGCCAGTACCAGGGCTCCCAATATAAAGCAGAAGCCTGGGACCATCTTGCCCATGATCTCACCAGTGCCACTGTTATCCCTCAGACTGGTGAGCAGGTCCAGCACCACTATGCTGACTTGAAGCAGAGGCAGAGGGAGCTCTTGGATGAGTGGGTCCAAGACGCAAGGCAGAGGGATGATGTCCCAGCAGTGTGTAAGTATTCAACTAACTGTTTACCAAAGTCCAGCCTGTGTATGTGATGGATAGGTATGCCTAACTATTTCTCTATTCCTTTTACAGCTGCAGCTGAGCGGGCTGAGAATCAGGAAGGCCATGGCAGTAGGTTGCAAAGGCTGGAGAGCAACAATCCTGATTGTAGTAGTCATACCAAATACATATAAAGTAGTAGAAAGTCACCTGGCAGTATAAAAACTGTGTATGGGGTGTACTGAATAAACTAGACAATATGACAGTAATAGTCCCATATAGGTGATATTTAAATAAAACCATAACTGCCTGGCAATAAAGTTCTAAATCCTGGACTGGTTGTGTTTACTTTGGTATTGTATGCCATTTAGTGTTGCAGTCTCTGAATAGTAATGTGTTAACTACTGTTACCCACACTGTGTTACATAATAAATATGTCTGTTGTAAGT